>NW_027052711.1:567839-584699 GCF_011386835.1 Chrysemys picta bellii
TCAGGGGGTCCTGCCGCACCCTTAGTTCTGGGCGGGTTTTTGTGGCAAGGAGGGGTCTCTTTGGCTATATAACGACAGAAGGTTTGGAACTTAGTTGGGGGATGAAACTGTGCATCCCACCCGTTCCAGTGGAGAAGTAGGGTGACCAGATGTCCCGATTTTATAGGGACAGTCCCGATTTTTGGGTCTTTTTCTTATATAGGCTCCTATTACCCCTCACCCCTGTCCTGATTTTACACATTTGCTGTCTGGTCACCCTATGGAGAAGGGACACGGCCAACTCTGCCCCTCACCGCGGGGTGGGGCTGGATCTGTTCTTACTTTGCGGTGCACAGGGCTGTGCCGATTGTCGACTGAGGATTTTGGTTACAGAATTCCAGCTGACCCTCTTATATGACAATCTCAAACCGCCATTAACTTCAGACTCACAACAATATCACCTCTGCCCCTCCCCTGCCAGCTGGGCCAGCTCCTTACCCCCACCAGCCATGCACCAATTCCCCACCCTTCCCCCACTGGCTTCACCCACCTCCCCACCCACAAACCTCCCCTCCCCTATCTGCCCCTAGCCCTGCCCCTTCTCCCCAGCCTGCCCTCTGGGGTGGGGAGGGGGCCAGCCTGGAGTGGGGGACCAGCAGGGAGCTGAGCTGAGCTCAGGCAGCGTGACCCTCTCGTGTCCTCTGCCCAGCCATCTGGCACTGTTAATGATCTATTTCTCCTGCAGTTCGGGGAGGGGGGGTGCGATCAGAAAAGCGGGGGGGGGGGGAGTGTGGATTGGGAAGGGGCAGATGGGTGTGGGATGTAGGATTGGGAGAGGGGTGAGAGCGTGGGATCAGGGACTGGGGGAGGAGTGGGAATAGGGATTGGGGAGGGGTGGGGGACTAGAGAAGGGGGTGTTGGATCAGGGAAGGGGAGAGGGATTGGGGAAGGGGTAGGGACATGGGATCAGGAATTGGGAAGGGCGGGGGTGTGGAATATGGGGCCGGGGGAGGAATGGGATCAGGGATTGGGGAGGGGCTGGGACGTGGGATTGGGGAGGGGCTGGGACGTGGGATCAGGCATTGGGAAGGGGTGGGGTATGGGATATGGGACTGGGGGAGGGACGTGGGATCTGAGAAGGGGTGGGATCTGGGATTGGGGAGGGGTGGGGTGTAGGATATGGGACGGGGGAAGGGGAGGGATGTGGGATCAGGGATTGGGAAGGGGTGGGATTTGGGACTGGGGGAGGGATGGGATCAGGGATTGGGAAGGGGTGGGGTGTGGGATTTGGGACTGGGGGAGGGATGGAATCAGGGATTGGAGAGGGGTGGGGTGTGGGATATGGGACTGAGGGAAGGGGAGGAACGTGGAATCAGGGTTTGGGGAGGGGGTGGAATATGGGACTAGGGGAGGGTGGGATCAGAGATTGGGAAGGGGTGGGAAGGATATGGAACTGGGGGAGTTGTGGGATCAGGAATGGGGGAGGGGTGGGGAGATTGGAGATGGGGGTGTTGGATCAGGGAAGGTAGGAGGGATTGGGGAGAAGGCAGGGGCATGGATGGGATCAGGGATCCCCCAATCATGGGGGGCATGGCACTGGGCGGAGGCACTGGCTAGGGCAGGAAGCAGGATGTGGGATTAGGGCAGGAGTAGCCTGCGGCCCAGCTCCCCTGCGACTCACCGTCTTTCTCAGCCATCTCCTTGCCGCGGTTAATGATTGACTGGAGCCAGTGGGCCGGGCCAGACAGACCCTGCTCCCCTGGCACCCGGCAAGTCCTGCACCCTGGGGACAGAGAGCACAGCGGGGCGGTGACTACAGGGTTCCCAGCCCTGGCTGGCGCCAGCACAGGACTCCTGGTCTCTGAGATCCTGCTCGGGGACCCCAAATCCCCTCCTTCTGCAGCCTTTCATCCCACAGGCGTGGACACACAGGGATGGCTTGCCCGGAGCTGAGGTGTAGTCACCTCTCGGGCAGGGCAGCTGGGGAACAGCTGCACATAACACCTCGTGGGGATGGCTCACCCGGTGCTGACATGCAGCCACTTCTGGAGTGGGGCCCGATTCTGCGCTGCCCAAGCTCCACGTACTGAACCACATCCCCTGCAAGCCCATGGGGCAGGCACTGGCTGTGGGAGCCGCACTGTGGGGAGACAACCACAGCATCCAGCCAGCCACTGCCGAGCCTGCACTGCTGTTTTGGCAACGGGCAGTGCTGGATAAACCATTCCCCCATGTGCCTTTCCATCCGCCCATCCCCCATCCAGCCACCCACCCATCCCCCATCCATTGCCCCACGCACCTCTCCATCCACCCATCCCCCATCCACCTGTCCATCCATCCCCCCACGCACCCTCCATCCACCCATCGATCCCCTCACGCACCCCTCCATCCACCCATCCACCCACCCATCCATTGCCCCATGCACCCCTCCATCCTCCCATCCCCCATCCATCCACCCACCCATCCCCCCAGGCACCCCTCCATCCTCCCATCCCCCATCCACCCACCCATCCATTGCCCCACGCACCCCTCCATCCTCCCATCCATCCATCGCCCCACGCACCCCTCCATCCACCCATCCCCCATACAGCCACCAACCCATCCCCCCACACACCCCTGCACCACAGCCACTACCCATCCTCCGCCACACCTCTCCGTCCATCCATGCATCCCCCCACATGCCCCTTCATCCACCCATTGACCCCACGCACCCCACCCCCATTCTCCCTCACACCCCTCCATCCGCCCCATCCACCCCACACACCCATCCCTCCGTGCACCCATCCCCCAGGGGGAGGCGTGATCTGGGTGTAGTGCCCAAGGGGGGTGGGAGATTTGGGGCACAGTGCCCAGTGGGGGTCAGAGTGGGGATCTGAGTGCAGTGCCCAGGGGGAGGGGTGATGTGGGTGCGGTGCCAAGGGGGTCCAGGGTGGGAGGTGTTGGATGCATGGAGCCTAGAGCAGGGGTGTCTGTGGTGGGGGTGTCCGAGGATACTGCTCTGCGTGGGGGTGTCCGGGGCGGGGGTGTCTGGGGTGGGGGGTGCCCAGGGCGGGGGTGTTGGGGGCACAGTGCCTTGGGCAAGATGCCCGTGGGGGGGTCCGAGCACAGTGCCCTGAGAGGGGGTGCCCGGGGGGGGTGTCTGGGGCAGTGCCATGGGCGAGATGCCCAGGGTGGGGGTGCCCGAGCACAGTGCCCTGGGAGGGGGTGTCTGGGACACAGTTGCCTTGGGCGAAATGCCCAGGGTGGGGGTGCCCGGGAGCAGTGCCTGGTGCAGGGGTGTCGGGGGCGGGGTGTCCGGGGCGCGGTTCATGGGGCGGGACTGTCGGGGCGCGATCCCCGGCCAGTGCCCGGGGCGGGAGGTCCCTTACCCGTGACACGTCCCTGCGGCTCCGGCTGGCCGCGGGCTCACCATGCAGCTGGCCGGGGCTGGGCAGGGGCCGGCATGGCGGGGGACGCCGGGGTCACCGGGCCCAGGCGGCAGCTCAGCGGGGCGATGGTTCACCTGGGGCGGGCGGAGCCGGGGGCCCGGCAGGGGAGCGCGGGGCTGGGGGAGGGGCCGGGCCGGGCTGCCCAATGGGCGTGGCCGCTGCAGGACACCTGTGCATGTCGCGCCCCCCCCCCCCCGGAGGAGGGGGGGCAGGGGACTGGGGGGACCAGGCTACACACAGCACATGTGGGAGGGGAAGACGGAGCTGGAGCTGGAGCTGGAGCTGGAGGGGAGGGGAGCCAGGACTCCTGGGTTCCATCCCAGGTCTGGGAGGAGTGACCTGCCAGGAAGCCCCGCCCCTCGCAGCCCCCCTCCCTTTTCCTGGCAGTGCCGCCTCCCTTCGCTCAATGGGGCCATTGTGTCCTGTGCACCTCGGGTCTCCCCTTCGCCTGCGCAGGGGCTGGGAGGAGGGGAGCGGGGGAGGCAGATGGCAAACCCTGCTCTGGCTGGGTCCCAAGCTGCTGGCTGCGAGGCCTGGCATTTTCCAGGGGAGGAGCGCACACTCTGCGGTCCCCCTCCCGCCCCTTCAACCCCGGGGGATAGAGGGGAAACTGAGGCACGGTGAGATGCATGTGACTGCAGCCTGCCCTGTTCCACCCCGTTAGCCCCTTCCCGTGGGCAGAAAGAGGTCAAGCCCACTCTGGGCCTGCATCCAGCCAGCCCCTGGAACAGGTGCCTGGGGACGGTGGGGACAGGCAGCACCCAGGTCCCCAGGCCAATGGAGTTTGCTGACTCAGGTCTCTGAGCACCTGCTCCAGCTGGGAATGAGCCCAGTGGTACCGGGAGTCAGCCTACTGCCCCCCAAGTCCTGCTGCCACTCTGGATTTGCTCTGGTTAAAGCACAGCAGATTATAGCTTGGGCTAGATTGGGAGGGGAAACTGAGGCACGCAGTGGGGGAGGGACTGGTCCAAGGCCGCATAGCAGGCCAGTGCCACACTGGGAACAGAACCCAGGTGTCCTGAACCTCAGTCTCATGCTCCACCCACTAGGCCATGCAGGACAGCAAGTTTTAACCCTGAGAGCCTAGAGCAGTTTGGAATGAAATGACCAACGTTGGCTGCTAGAGAAGTGCAAGGTCCCCCCAGCCACTTCCCTGTCATGACTTATCAGGGGCATTTCAGCACCCGGTGCAGGCGAGCGAATCTGGAACCCATTTCCCATTAGCGAGATCGGGGACCCCCATTGCACTGGGTGCTGCACAGATGCTGTTGTTAGTCGTTTGGCTGTGTGTGTGTGTTCTCCCTGTGTGCTGCCCCAGCTCTGCGCAGACACCTCGAGCAAACCGCCCAATGACCACAAGATCCATTAAGGTACGAAGGCACCAGGCCAGGTTTATTGTCAACAAAGCACGGTAATAACACCTGGCAGACTCTACGAGGATACTAAGACATGTATGCCCATGACAATGGACACAGCTCAGTGAATGGCGGGACTTTCCATTCCCCCTCAGCTGGACAAAGATACTTACTCTGAGATACATCTTTATACCTTGATACAAACAAGTTACATACTGCCTGGTCTACACTACGGGTTTAGGTCGACTTTAGCAGCATTAAACCGAATTAAGCCTGGACACGTCCACACAACGAAGCCCTTTCTTTCGACTTAAAGGGTCCTTTAAACCGGTTTCTTTACACCACCTCTGACGAGGGGATTAGCGATAAAACCGGCCTTTGGGGGTCGGAATTGGGGTAGTGTGGACGGAATTCGACGTTATTGGCCTCCGGGAGCTATCCCACAGTGCTTCATTGTGACCGCTCTGGACAGCACTCTCAACTCAGATGCACTGACCAGGTAGACAGGAAAAGACCCGCGAAGGTTTGAATTTCATTTCCTGTTTGCCCAGCGTGGAGAGCACAGGTGACCACGCAGAGCTCATCAGCACAGGTAACCGTGATGGAGTCCTCCCAGGATCGCAAAAGAGCTCCAGCATGGACCGAACGGGAGGTACGAGATCTGCTCGCCATATGGGGAGATGAAGCAGTGATAGCTGAACTCCGTAGCAGTAAAAGAAATGGCAAAGTATTAGAAAAGATCTCCAAGGCCATGAAGGACCGAGGCCATAACAGGGACACACAGCAGTGCCGCGTGAAAATTAAGGAGCTACGGCAAGCTTACCACAAAGCCAGAGAAGCAAACGGAAGGTCCGGGGCAGAGCCGCAAACTTGCCGCTACTACGCGGAGCTGCATGCGATCCTAGGGGGTGCAGCCACCACTACCCCAACCGTGTGCTATGACTCTCTCACTGGAGAAACACACAGGGAAGACGGTTCGGGGAACGAGGAAGATGACGATGGAGGTACTGTAGGTAGCTCACAGCAGCAAGGAAGCGGAGAAACCGGTTTCCCCAACAGCCAGGATATGTTTGTGACCCTGGACCTGGAACCAGTAACCCCCGAACTCACCCAAGACCCTCAGGGCACACAGGAGACCTCTGGTGAGTGTAACTTTGTAAATATTTGTAAACATTACAAAAAAAAAGCAAGCGTGTTTAATGATTACTTTGCCCTGGCAATCGCGGCCAGTACATCTACTGGAAAAGTCTGTTAACGTGTATGGGGATGGAGCGGAAATCCTCCAGGGACATCTCCAGAAAGCTCTCCTGGTTGAAATGGGGTGATTTTATTAAGGGGACATTCAGAGGCGCCCGTTCCTGCTCTTCTGACCAGAAATGTTCCCCGCTGTTAACCACGCGGTGGGGGGAGGGGTGAAGTGATCATCCCAGAGAATCGTGTGTGTGGGGGGGGGGGGGGTGGTTTACTTGTGTTTGTGCCGCATGTTAACCAGGAAACCGCAGCCCCCTCCTTTTACATTGAAACCCCATTTTAAATGGACAACCCAATTCATCCTTGATATGGGAAATGCGCTGCTGTTTGCAACCTTTCCCGCATGTTAAGAAGGTTAAAAAAGCCAAAACACTGTGGCCTACCATGGCTGCCTGCAAGCCGAAATATGCGACCTTGTAATGAAAGAGTGTACCCATTGTTCTCTAAAATGTGTCTTTTTTAACCACCTCTCCCTTCTCCTCCACCAGCTGCAAATGTTTCTCCTTCGCAGAGGCTAGTGAACATTAGAAAGAGAAAACGGAGGACGAGGGACGCTATGTTCACGGAGCTGCAGATGTCCTCCCAGGCTGATAGAGCACAGCAGAATGCGTGGAGGCAGTCAATGTCGGACATGAGAAAAGCCCAATATGAACGAGAGGAGAGGTGGCGGGCTGAATCGCAGGATGAACAGAGCAAGTGGCAGGCTGAAGACGATAGGTGGCGTCAGCTTGCAGACAGACGGCAAGAGGCAATGCTCCGTCTGCTGGAGCATCAAACTGATATGCTCGAGCGTATGGTTGAGTTGCAGGAAAGGCAGCAGGAGCAGAGACCGCCGCTACAGCCCCTGTGTAACCAACAGCCCTCCTCCCCAAGTTCCATAGCCTCCTCACCAAGACGCCCAAGAACACGGTGGGGGGGCCTCCGTCCACCCAGTCACTCCACCCCAGATGATCGCCCAAGCATCAGAAGGCTGGCCTTCAATAAGAGTTAAAGTTTTAAAATGCAGTGTGTCCTTTTCCATCCCTCCTCCCCCACCCATCCCAGGCTACCTTGGCAATTATCCCCCTACTTCTGTGAGGAACTAATAAAGAATGCATGAATGTGAAAAAACAATGACTTTATTGCCTCTGCAAGCGGGAGGGGAGGGTGGGGTGGGGTGGTTGGTTTACAGGGAAGTAGAGTGAACTGGGTCGGGGGGGGGGGGTTGGAGGGTTCATCAAGGAGAAACAAACAGAAGTTTCACACAGTAGCCTGGCCAGTCACAAAACTCGTTTTCAAAGCTTCTCTGATGCGCACCGCGCCCTGCTGTGCTCCTCTAACCGCCCTGGTGTCTGGCTGCGCGTAATCAGCAGCCAGGCGAGTTGCCTCAACCTCCCACCCCGCCATAAAGGTCTCCCCCTTACTCTCACAGATATTGTGGAGCGCACAGCAAGCAGCAATAACAATGGGGATATTCTTTTCGCTGAGGTCTGAGCGAGTCAGTAAGCTGCGCCAGCGTGCTTTTAAACGTCCAAATGCACATTCCACCACCATTCGGCACTTGCTCAGCCTGTAGTTGAACAGGTCCTGACTCCTGTCCAGGCTGCCTGTGTACGGCTTCATGAGCCATGGCATTAAGGGGTAGGCTGGGTCCCCAAGGATCACGATAGGCATTTCAACATCCCCAATGGTCACTTTCTGGTCCAGGAAGAAAGTCCCTTCCTCCAGCTTTCGAAACAGAGCAGAGTTCCTGAAGACGCGAGCATCATGTACCTTTCCCGGCCATCCCACGTTGATGTTGGTGAAACGTCCCTTGTGATCCACCAGGGCTTGCAGCAGCATTGAAAAGTACCCCTTGCGGTTTACGTAGTCGGTGGCTTGGTGCTCCGGTGACAAGATAGGGATATGGGTTCCGTCTATGGCCCCGCCACAGTTTGGGAATCCCATTTCAGCAAAACCATCCACTATTGACTGCACGTTGCCCAGAGTCACTACCCTTGCTATCACCAGGTCTTTCATTGCCCTGGCAAATTGGATCACAGCAGCCCCCACCGTAGATTTGCCCACTCCAAATTGATTCCCGACTGACCGGTAGCTGTCTGGCGTTGCAAGCTTCCACAGGGCTATCGCCACTCGCTTCTCAACTGTGAGGGCTGCTCTCATCTTGGTATCCTGGCGTTTCAGGGCAGGGGAAAGCAAGTCACAAAGTTCCATGAAAGTGCCCTTACGCATGCGAAAGTTTCGCAGCCACTGGGAATCGTCCCACACCTGCAGCACGATGCGGTCCCACCAGTCTGTGCTTGGCAGCCGACGGTGCAGCATGAGTGATAGCCTCTCCAGTACGATGATGACGGTTACCAATCATAAAATACCATCATCTGCCAAAAGGCAAGGGGCTGCTGCTGTGTAGCAATGCAGCCCCACGTCTGCCAGCCCCACGTCCACCAGCACCCAGCATCGCCCTCGGCCTCTTCTGGGTGCTTAGCAGACAATACTGGGCAATTGGCAGAAAATAGTATATTACGACTGGTAGCCATCATCATCAAAACAGTAGCATGTCTGCCCAGGTGGCCATGATTGACAGCCACACCAGTATGACGACGATGGGTACCAGTCATAATATACCATCGCCTGGAAGGGGCTGGTGCAATGCAGCACTACGGCTGCCAGCCCCACGGCTATCACTCATGCTACACCGTCTACCGCCAAAAGGCAGTTAGCAGCTGCTGCTGTGTAGCAATGCAGTCCCACATCTGCCGGCACCCAGAGGACATATGGTGACGGTGAGCTCAGCTGAGCTGAGCGGGCTCCATGCTTGCCGTGGTATGTTGTCTGCACAGGTAACCCAGGTAAAAAAGCGCGAATCTATTGTCTGCGTTGCTGTGACGAGGGGGGAGGGGCCTGACGACATGTACCCAGAACCGCCCGCGACACTGTTTTGCATCATCCGGGCATTGGGATCTCAACCCAGAATTCAAAGAAAAGGCGCGAACCGCTTCTCGGCTCTCTGAGCTGTGGCGCAAACATAGTATCTGACGGACTAGGGGAAGGAGGGAGGGCGGGCCGAGTGACGACATGGCGTACAGGCACAGGGAATTAAAATCAAGAACGGTGGCTGTGCATCAGGGAGAGACACAAACAACTGTCACACAGAATGGTCCCCACCAAAGATTAAACTGAAAACCCTGGGCTTAGCAGGCCGTTGATTTGACGGAGGGAGGGGGAAGCAAATGAATACAGAGCAAATCTATTTTTTACATCTTAAGACGACGGTGCAGCGTGACTGATAGCCCTCGGCATCTTTCTGGGTGCTTGGCAGCAAATACGGGGCGGCGTATGACGATGGTCTTCAGGCCTATTGCACAATCGGCTGCTCGGGGAAGACTCTGCTAACGTGCGATGACCCGACTTGTAATAGGACGGCTAATAGTCGTAATACACCATTTACTGCCAAAAGGCAAGCCCCACGGCTGCCAGCACCCAGATCGCCGATGAAGGCTACCAGTCTACTGCACCGTCTACCGCCAAAAGGCAGTTAGCAGCTGCTGCTGTGTAGCAATGCAGTCCCACGTCTGCCGGCACCCAGAGGACATATGGTGACGGTGAGCTGAGCTGAGCAGGCTCCATGTTGTCTGCACAGGTAACCCAGGTAACCCAGGTAAAGAGGCGCGAATCTATTGTCTGCCGTTGCTGTGACGGGGGAGGGAGGGGCCTGACGACATGTACCCAGAACCGCCCACGACACTGTTTTGCATCATCCGGGCATTGGGATCTCAACCCAGAATTCCAAGGGGCGGCGGAGACTGCGGGAACTGTGGGATAGCTGTGGGATAGCTACCCATAGTGCAATGCTCCGGAAGTCGACGCTAGCCTTGTACTGTGGACGCGGTCCGCCGACTAGAGCACCTAGAGCATTTTATTGTGTGGACACACACAATCGGCTGTATACAATCGATTTCAATAAAACCGGCTTCTATAAATTCGAACTAATTTCGTAGTGTAGACATACCCTGACATAGTCACTGCCCCCTGACGTGGCTAGTTATTACCCATCACCTTTTACATGTTGGTTTGATCAAAACATTTCTATTGCGGACTGTCCTCCTGACCTTATCTTTTAGGAGCGGTCAGTGTGTTCCTGGTACCCTTGGGGAATGTTTTTGTACCATCCTTGATATCGGAATGTTCTCGTATCACTTGATATCAGGCTGTGTTTGTGTGAGCGCTCTGTGCTTAACACTTCTTAGCAATGTGTATTTCTGCAAGATCAGCCCTGTTATTGAGAGATTCTGTGAGCAGGTCCTGCCTCGTACCAGACCTCTGATACAGGGGCTTATGACTCAGTACTACAGTCCCCCGCTTTTTACCATTTTATGCGGAGGATGTTTACCCATCATCCTGGAAAAGCATAATGCATGGACTGAAGATGGACCAGTGGGCTAAACACTGTTATGTGGCCACCTTACTTCTCCATTCACATATTCATAGAATCATAGACGATTAGGATTGGAGGAGATCTCAGGAAGTCATCTAGTACAACCCCCTGCTCAAAGCAGGACAACCCCCATCTAAATCATCCCAGCCAGGGCTTTGTCAATCCAGGCCTTAAAAACCTCTAAGGATGGAGATTCCACCACCTCCCTAGGGAACCCATTCCAAGGGCACACTGTGACTCATATCCAGCTTCTCGTCCACTGTACTCTCTGGGTTCTTTTCTCCAGAACTGCTGCTTAGCCACTCAGTCCCCAGCCTGTAGCAGTGCATGGGATTCTTCCACCCTCAGTGCAAGACTCTGCACTTGTCCTTGTTGAACCTCATCAGATTTCTTTTGGCCCAATCCTCCAATTTGTCTAAGTCACTCTGGACCCTAACCCTACCCTCCAGCGTATCTACCTCTCCCCCCAGCTTAGTGTCATCTGCAAACTTGCTGAGGGTGCAATCCATCCCATCATCCAGATCATTAATGAAGATGTTGAACAAAACTGGCCCCAGGACAGACTCCTGAGGCACTCCACTTGATACCAGCTGCCAACTAGACATCGACCCATTGATAATTACCCGTTAAGCCCAACAATCTAGCCAGCTTTCTATCCACCTTATAGTCCATTCATCCAATCCATACTTTTTAACTTGCTGGCAAGAATACTGTGGGAGATGGTATCAAAAGCTTTGTTAAAGTCATGATATATCACATCCACCGCTTTCCCATATCCACAGAGCCAATTATCTCATCATAGAAGGCAATCAGGTTGGTCAGGCATGACTTGCCCTTGGTGAATCTATGTTAACTGTTCCTGATCACCTTCCTCTCCTTCAAGTTCTTCAAAATGGATTCCTTGAGGACCTGTTCCATGATTTTTCCGGGGACTGATGTGAGGCTGACGGGTCTGTAGTTCCCTGGATTCTCCTTCTTCCCTTTTTTAAAGATGGGCACTATTATTTGCCTTTTTCCAGTCATCCAAAAATAGATTCCCCATCTATCCCTTGGTCTGCACATTCCCTCATACAACTGATGAACAGATTTTATTTTTCAATTGTTTTTAGTCCCTTATAGTGTATCTGGGAATGTTAGGCCGAGGACCATGACTGAGGCGTGGGGTGTAATCTGTGGGTGACATGAGGAATCCTTTATACTTAGTTGGTGGTCGATGATATGGGCTTTGGTCAGGATTATAATATGCATACGTGTATATGTTTGTACCTTATACATTTTTATAGGACACATTTGGTTTAACACACCCTGCAGAGTGTGCAAGTATAGAGATGCCCTTACATACTGTATAAGTCCAAACATTTTCTTTTAAAACATTAATAAGCATTTGATTATTTCTTATAATGATTATTCATTACTATGGCAGTGTTGATAGCTAGTTTTGTTTGTTTGTTTTAAACCAGGCATTGTCATTTGGCTTTTTTGATTTGTCATTGCATGTAGCAACACATTCCCATCAGTGCAATTACTGTTATGGCTTCTATTCCCATCAGTGTTACACTGAGTGTTTGGACTATTGGGTGGAGAGTAACATCCTCTGGGATTGCCCACTAAGGTGTTTCCACCCCTCTTTGCACACTTTCTACTTCTATTTGTTGTTGGATAAGATGAGCTGTGGGTATTAAGGCTTCCTTGGTTCTTATCACTGACTCATGTATGTCCAATTGTAATTGCTCCACTGGGGGAAACAATTCAATCAATACGTTTTGTAGGTTGCCAGGAGGAGTAATAATATCAGTGACAGTGCTGACACAACTTGTTGGCCAAAAGGCCTGGGTTCCAATTTGGATGGTGCTAGTGACTTGCACACAAAATCCTGTATTGATTCCAGGACAAATGTTTCCATGTATAGAAAAATTGGAATATCCCAGAGCATAGGCGCCGACTTCCCCTCTGGGAGTGAGTGGGGATCCCGACGGTTAAACCTCTGCTTCCTGTAATGCAGACACCCCCGGAACCGTGAGCTAAAGGACACCGGCTACATCTGGGAAATCCAGGCGGGTTGAATCTCACAAGCCTAAGGCAACCGTGCTGCTTCTGCCAGCTTCTGAGTGGCTTGGAGCCCCATTCCCCCATTGTAAAAAGAGGCAGTTCCTAGTAGATAGACCAGGATCTGCCACTGGCCTGCTGGGGACCTTGGCCTTGCGAGCTGCTGCTGCTAAGAGCTGGGAATTATTATTAATATTATGATGGCTGGAGTGGGAGACCCATAACAGGAAAACTTGAATTGTGCCATTTTTGTGCTTTTCTTTTCTGCCCGGAAACTCCCCCGCTCCAAAAAAGGCTTGTTTCCTGCTTATCTTTGAGCTTAGAGATGCCAGGCGCTCCCTGGTTGTCCTGGAGGCTACTTGAGAGCTCCAGGGATGAAGTGTTGGGACTTTTCTCAGCCCGTCTGCGAAACACCTGGGTTTTAGCAGTGTTTTTCTCCCAAGTGTTCATTAGGCCCAGACCATTTCCCTAGTCCTGGGGATTGCAGACATGACCCAGAGCGCTCTCCCCTTGCTGCCCCATTGAAGGAAGGATGCTCTGTGCTCTGAGCAATACTCCCCAGGGCCCTAGCGGCAGACCGGGAAACCCAAACCACGGGGCTCTTCACCCTGGCGGGGTTAGATGATGATGGGGCTGGCATAGCACAGAGCTAAGACAACCTGTCCAGCTATGGACCTGGCCCCAAAGTCTCCATCTGACCCCGTTCAGTTCTTCTCTCTGAACCCAGCAGAGCTCTGCACCCCGGGCTCTCGGCACATCCCATTGCCAGCCGGGACCTCTCCCACCCCTCCTTTCTGGGCTGAAGTCCTGAGAGTTGGGGGTGAGATGTCACTGGCTCCGTTTTGCCTCAGTCACGCCTAGGGTTACCATATTTAAACCTTAAAAAAGGAAGACACTCCACAGGGCCCTAGCCCCGCCCCGCCCCAACTCTGCCCCTTCCCTTCCCTGCCCCGGCCCCGCCCCTTCCCCAAAGTCCCCGCCCCAACTCCACCCCCTCCCCTGAGCGCCCCACATTCCCCCTCCTCCCTCCCAGCCACCCGAAGCTGCCTGAGCGTTACCAGCTTCACGGTTTGCCAGGCAGCCCCCAGATCTCCAGACCCTGCACCCCTGGCCGGGCGCCTCCCCTCCCTGGCTCCGGCTGCGCTGGGGAAGCGCCCGCCCGGGGGCGCAGGGTCTAGAGATCTGGGGACTGCCCGACAAACCTTGAAGCCAGTAGCGCTGGGGCAGCTCCGCTCTTCAGCTACACAAAACTGAGGTGTCTGGGGGGAGCAGCAGCAGCCGCCGCCGCGGGGGAATCTGCCTGCAGCTCGCAGCCTGCCGGAGCCGCTCTAAGGTAAGCAGGGGACTGGGGGAGAGGGGGGGGAGTATTTTCCCAGACATGTTCGGCTTTTTGGCAATTCCCCCTGGACGGGGATTTGAGTACCAAAAAGCCAGACATGTCCGGGAAAAACCCTAGTCACGCCCGAACCCTCATGGCCCTTTCTCACCGGCCCTTTGGAAAGCTGGGGCACCAGATGAGACAGAAGCTGGATTTGAAGGGAAACTGAGACACAAAGTGGGGGGAGGGGAAGAAGTAACTTGGCTGAGGTCACACATTTGAACCCAGGAGTCCTGAGTCCCATCTTAGGGCAGTATCCCTTAGCTCACGGTGCCTCTCAGCGAGTGACAAGTCTGGGCTAAATTGAAGGTTTGTTTTGTTTTTTATAAAGGAGATATCCTATCTCCTAGAACTGGAAGGGACCTTGAAAGGTCATCGAGTCCAGCCCCCTGCCTTCACTAGCAGGACCAAGTACTGATTTTTGCCCCAGATCCATAATTGGCCACCTCAAGGATTGAACTCACAACCCTGGGTTTAGCAGGCCAATGCTCAAACCAAGTTGCCTGTGTCCTTTCCTTGTTGCGTTATCTGGCTGGGAGGAAATTGGTCTGATCGCTGTGCACAGGTACGTAGCGAGGCAGGCGGGCCGGGCGGGCCGCGCGCAGGTACGTAGCGAGGCAGGCGGGCCAGGCAGGCCGTGCGCAGGTACGTAGCGAGGCAGGCGGGCCAGGCAGGCCGTTCGCAGGTACGTAGCGAGGCAGGCGGGCCAGGCAGGCCGTGCGCAGGTACGTAGCGAGGCAGGCGGGCCACGCAGGCCGCTCGCAGGTACGTAGCGAGGCAGGCGGGCCAGGCAGGCCGCGCGCAGGTACGTAGCGAGGCAGGCGGGCCAGGCAGGCCGTGCGCAGGTACGTAGCGAGGCAGGCGGGCCAGGCAGGCCGCTCGCAGGTACGTAGCGAGGCAGGCGGGCCAGGCAGGCCGTGCGCAGGTACGTAGCGAGGCAGGCGGGCCAGGCAGGCCGTGCGCAGGTACGAAGCTAGGCAGGCGGGCCAGGCAGGCCGTTCGCAGGTACGCAGCGAGGCAGGCGGGCCAGGCGGGCCGTGCGCAGGTACGCAGCGAGGCAGGCGGGCCAGGCGGGCCGTGCGCAGGTACGCAGCGAGGCAGGCGGGCCAGGCGGGCCGTGCCCAGGTACGCAGCGAGGCAGGCGGGCCGTGCGGGCCGTGCCCAGGTACGTAGCGAGGCAGGCGGGCCGGGCGGGCCGTGCGCAGGAACGTAGCGAGGCAGGCGGGCCGGGCGGGCCGTGCGCAGGTACGCAGCGAGGCAGGCGGGCTGGGCGGGCCGTGCCCAGGTACGCAGCGAGGCAGGCGGGCCGGGCGGGCCGTGCCCAGGTACGCAGCGAGGCAGGCGGGCCGTGCGGGCCGTGCCCAGGTACGTAGCGAGGCAGGCGGGCCGGGCGGGCCGTGCCCAGGTACGCAGCGAGGCAGGCGGGCTGGGCGGGCTGCGCGCAGGTACGTAGCGAGGCAGGCGGGCCGGGCAGGCCGCGCGCAGGTACGTAGCGAGGCAGGCGGGCCGGGCGGGCCACGCGCAGGTACCTAGCGAGGCAGGCGGGCCGGGCAGGCCGTGCCCAGGTACGTAGCGAGGCAGGCGGGCCAGGCGGGCCGTGCCCAGGTACGTAGCGAGGCAGGCGGGCCGGGCAGGCCGTGCCCAGGTACGCAGCGAGGCAGGCGGGCCGGGCAGGCTGATGTTCCTGCAAAGCAGCAGCCAGGGCTCAGCACAGGGCCACGCACTGCAGAAGGGAAGGGCTCCATTTCCTTTCCTCCCTTGGCTTTTCTTACCTTAGCAGATCAGCTCTAGTCAACGCTGGGAGCCCCTGCGGAGAGCTGTGGGGCTGGCAGGATGAGAGACTCCCAGCCGGTGCCCAGAGTGTGAGCCGGGACTCGGGAGTGAGTGGGGATCCCTGCAGCACCTCAGGAGGGGGAGAGGGAAGGGGGGGAGGAGGCACACACCTGCTTGGCAGCCCTCCCCTCCCCCGGCACCCACCTGGAGGAGACACCAAGGGGGCTTCCGGCCAGGAGACAGACATCTGGAGTGGACCTCACTCACCTGAGCAGCTGCTGGGGCTTTGGTGAGTGTTTGACCCTGTGATCCACCCCCCCCATCCCCCGTGCCTACAGCCCCCTCTCCTGCCCAACGCTGGGCAAGCGGCAGCCCCATCCCCCACCCCCAGTGAGGCTAGGGTGAGGGGCAGCAGGCTGCAGCAGGGGAGGAAAGAAGCCACAGGTGATGGCAGTCCCCTCCCCGCCAGCACCCACCGACCCACCCCAGGAGAGATGGGGAGGGGGGCTTCCTAGACCTGAGCAGCTGGGGCTTGGGTGAATTTTGTGACAACCTGCCCTCCCCCCCACACAGCCACCACCTCGCATCCCCCACTCCTGCCCCACGCTGGGCAAGGGGCAGCCCCATCCCCCATCCCCAGTGAGGCTATGGTGAGGGGCAGCAGCAGGGGAGGCCACACGTGATGGCAACCCCCGCCCCCGGTACCCACCATAGGGGAGGCGAGGGGGCTTTCTGGACTGGAGAGGGGCCCTAGGAGCATGTGCAGTGACCGTGGTGCAAAGTGAGTGTGCTTCCGGGGGGTGGGGGGGAAGAGGAGGGGTCCCTCCCCCGGAGTTTGCTGCTGCCAGTGTGTGCGGGGGGGGAGTCCTCTCTGGCCCTAGCCCTGGGGCAGCATGTCTGCACCCCAAGCTCCTCATCCCCGGCCCTGAGCCTGTGCCCCCAGCACCCGAACCCTGAACCCCAGCCCTGAGCCCCCTCCTGCATTGTGAACCCCTCATCCCCAGTCCCACCCCAGAGCCCTCACCTGAGGGAAGAAACACGCAACTTAAATTTGGGGGTCAGTTTGGGGTATCGTGTTTAGTACAATACTTGACTATTTTACACCCTTTAAAGTATATAACTGGTTGTATACAGGTGTTACGAAGTGGGAATGTTCTTAATGTTTTCTCTGAATACTGTGTGGGTGCCTCAGTTTCCCCTATGCATTTCTTAAGGATCTAGATGGTGGGATAAGGG
>NW_027052711.1:595199-600199 GCF_011386835.1 Chrysemys picta bellii
CCCACGCCCCCGAGGAGGGCTGCCCGGGCGGGCCTGGCCCCGGAGCTCGGAAAAAAAAAAAGGATCGGGCCCACTAGAGACATGGACCAGGCCGCCCTGGGCTCACCTTCCCCGGCCGCAGCGAGGGACTGCCTCCCGGTCGACTGGATCGGGCCCCTGGAAGTCTGGAAAAAGAAGAATGGAACCTGACGCCTCCGAGGAGGGGGCGCCCAGGGAAGGAGGGAGATCCGGGTTGACCTGCTGACCGGACGGGGAAAGAGGCCACCGGGCGTCCCCCCCCTTAAAACCTAGGGGTTGACCTGGTGGCCGGAAAGCGAACCGGCCAGCAGGTGAACCCTTTCGATTCCACGGGTTGACCTGGTGCCCGGGAAGCGAACCGGCCAGCAGGTGAACCCGTTCGATTCCACGGGTTGACCTGGTGCCCGGGAAGCGAACCGGCCAGCAGGTGAACCCGTTCGATTCCACGGGTTGACCTGGTGCCCGGGAAGCGAACCGGCCAGCAGGTGAACCCGTTCGATTCCACGGGTTGACCTGGTGCCCGGGAGGGGACTCTGAAAATTTTTCAGCCCTTTCGACTCGGGGTTGACCTGGTGGCCGAGAGGGGACTCGCACGGCAGGCAAGCCGCCCTGGGCTCACCCTCCCCGGCCGCAGCGAGGGACTGCCACCCGGCCGACTGGATCGGGCCCCTGGAAGTCTGGAAAAAAGAATGGAACCTGACGCCTCCGAGGAGGGGGCGCCCAGGGAAGGAGGGAGATCCGGGTTGACCTGCTGACCGGACGGGAAAGAGGCCACCGGGCGTCCCCCCCCTTAAAACCTAGGGGTTGACCTGGTGGCCGGAAAGCGAACCGGCCAGCAGGTGAACCCGTTCGATTCCACGGGTTGACCTGGTGCCCGGGAAGCGAACCGGCCAGCAGGTGAACCCGTTCGATTCCACGGGTTGACCTGGTGCCCGGGAAGCGAACCGGCCAGCAGGTGAACCCGTTCGATTCCACGGGTTGACCTGGTGCCCGGGAGGGGACTCTGAAAATTTTTCAGCCCTTTCGACTCGGGGTTGACCTGGTGGCCGAGAGGGGACTCGCACGGCAGGCAAGCCGCCCTGGGCTCACCCTCCCCGGCCGCAGCGAGGGACTGCCTCCCGGTCGACTGGATCGGGCCCCTGGAAGTCTGGAAAAAAGAATGGAACCTGACGCCTCCGAGGAGGGGGCGCCCAGGGAAGGAGGGAGATCCGGGTTGACCTGCTGACCGGACGGGAAAGAGGCCACCGGGCGTCCCCCCCCCCCTTAAAAACCTAGGGGTTGACCTGGTGGCCGGAAAGCGAACCGGCCAGCAGGTGAACCCGTTCGATTCCACGGGTTGACCTGGTGCCCGGGAAGCGAACCGGCCAGCAGGTGAACCCGTTCGATTCCACGGGTTGACCTGGTGCCCGGGAAGCGAACCGGCCAGCAGGTGAACCCGTTCGATTCCACGGGTTGACCTGGTGCCCGGGAAGCGAACCGGCCAGCAGGTGAACCCGTTCGATTCCACGGGTTGACCTGGTGCCCGGGAGGGGACTCTGAAAATTTTTCAGCCCTTTCGACTCGGGGTTGACCTGGTGGCCGAGAGGGGACTCGCACGGCAGGCAAGCCGCCCTGGGCTCACCCTCCCCGGCCGCAGCGAGGGACTGCCACCCGGCCGACTGGATCGGGCCCCTGGAAGTCTGGAAAAAAGAATGGAACCTGACGCCTCCGAGGAGGGGGCACCCAGGGAAGGAGGGAGATCCGGGTTGACCTGCTGACCGGACGGGAAAGAGGCCACCGGGCGTCCCCCCCCCCTTAAAACCTAGGGGTTGACCTGGTGGCCGGAAAGCGAACCGGCCAGCCGGTGAACCCGTCCGATTCCACGGGTTGACCTGGTGGCCGGGAAGCGAACCGGCCAGCAGGTGAACCCGTTCGATTCCACGGGTTGACCTGGTGCCCGGGAGGGGACTCTGAAAATTTTTCAGCCCTTTCGACTCGGGGTTGACCTGGTGGCCGAGAGGGGACTCGCACGGCAGGCAAGCCGCCCTGGGCTCACCCTCCCCGGCCGCAGCGAGGGACTGCCACCCGGCCGACTGGATCGGGCCCCTGGAAGTCTGGAAAAAAGAATGGAACCTGACGCCTCCGAGGAGGGGGCGCCCAGGGAAGGAGGGAGATCCGGGTTGACCTGGTGACCGGACGGGAAAGAGGCCACCGGGCGTCCCCCCCTTAAAACCTAGGGGTTGACCTGGTGGCCGGAAAGCGAACCGGCCAGCCGGTGAACCCGTCCGATTCCACGGGTTGACCTGGTGGCCGGGAAGCGAACCGGCCAGCAGGTGAACCCGTTCGATTCCACGGGTTGACCTGGTGCCCGGGAGGGGACTCTGAAAATTTTTCAGCCCTTTCGACTCGCGGTTGACCTGGTGGCCGAGAGGGGACTCGCACGGCAGGCAAGCCGCCCTGGGCTGACCCTCCCCGGCCGCAGCGAGGGACTGCCTCCCGGCCGACAGGATCGGGCCCCTGGAAGTCTGGGGGGGGGGGGGGAATCGCCCCACGCCTCCGAGGAGGGCTGCCCGGGCGGGCCTGGCCCCGGAGCTCGAAAAAAAAAAAAAGGATCGGGCCCACTAGAGACATGGACCAGGCCGCCCTGGGCTCACCCTCCCCGGCCGCAGCGAGGGACTGCCTCCCGGCCGACTGGATCGGGCCCCTGGAAGTCTGGGGGGGGGGGGGGGGAAATGGAACCTGACGCCTCCGAGGAGGGGACGCCCAGGGAAGGAGGGAGATCCGGTGTGACCTGGTGACCGGACGGGAAAGAGGCCACCGGGCGTGCCCCCGTTAAAACCCCTAGGGGTTGACCTGGTGGCCGGAAAGCAAACCGGCCACTGGGTAGGCCGGTCGGCAACCTAGGGGTTGACCTGGTGGCCGGGAAGCGAACCGGCCAGCAGGTGAACCCGTCCGATTCCACGGGTTGACCTGGTGCCCGGGAGGGGACTCTGAAAATTTTTCAGCCCTTTCGACTCGGGGTTGACCTGGTGGCCGAGAGGGGCCTCGCACGGCAGGCAAGCCGCCCTGGGCTCACCCTCCCCGGCCGCAGCGAGGGACTGCCCCTCCCCACCCCCCGGCTGACAGGATCGGGCGCACTGGAAGTCCGGGACAGTATTTTCCCCGACGCCGGGGAGGGCGGGCGGAGGGGCTCTGGCGGCCAGCCCGGGCCCCGGAGCTCGAAAAGGAAAAAAGGACCGGGCCCGCGAGAGACGGGGGCCCTGCCGCAGGGGGGGGGGCAGTCCGACCGGGGCTCACCGTGCGGCAGGCCCGGGCGTCGGCAGGGGAAAGCGGGCGAGGAGGCGCGGGGGCCGGGTGCCTACGGCCATACCGGACCGAACGCCCCCGATCCCGTCCGATCTCGGAAGGTAAACCGTCCCGGGCCTGGCTAGTACTTGGATGGGTGACCGCCTGGGAATCCCAGGTGCCGTAGGCAGCTTTTCCCGGTCCGAGTCAGCTCTCTCTCCTTTTCTGGGGGGGAAGGAGAGGGGGGGGACGGGCCGGAAAGCCCCTCGTCGCTCCTGCCGAGTCGGAGGTCGCGGCCGCAGGTCACGGGTCTGGGCGCCTGGGGTCCGGCTCCCCACCCACCCGGCTTCCTCCGCGGAGGACCCCCCCCGGGGCCACCGAAGCCGCTGGGGGAGACGCCGGGCATGGGGCGGACTGGCCCGGACCCTCCCGGCCGCCGGCCCGCAGGTCCGCCCCGAATCCCCCCCCCGCGGCCACCCAGGCCAGGCCTGGCCAGGCGGGACGGACGGCGGGTGTCCAGCGCCCAGCGGCTTCCTCCAGCGGGGACCCACGGACCCCAAAGCCGCAGGGGGAGGCCCCGGGCCTGGGACGGACTCGCTCGGACCCCCTGCGCCCGGCCGCCGGCCCGCGGGACCGCCCCGAATCCCCCCGCGGCCACCCAGGCCAGGCCTGGCCAGGCGGGACGGACGGCGGGTGTCCAGCGCCCAGCGGCTTCCTCCAGCGGGGACCCACGGACCCCAAAGCCGCAGGGGGAGACCCCAGGCCCGGGACCGACTCGCTCGGACCCCCCGCCTCCCCTGCGCCCGGCCGCCGGCCCGCGGGACCGCCCCGAATCCCCCCGCGGCCACCCAGGCCAGGCCTGGCCAGGCGGGACGGACGGCGGGTGTCCAGCTCCCAGTGGCTTCCGCCAGCGGGGACCCACGGACCCCAAAGCCGCAGGGGGAGGCCCCGGGCCCGGGACGGACTCGCTCGGACCCCCCGCCTCCCCTGCGCCCGGCCCCCGGCCCGCGGGACCGCCCCGAATCCCCCCGCGGCCATCCAGGCCAGGCCTGGCCTGGCGGGCCGGTGTGCAGCTCCCCCGGGCTTCCTCCCCCGACGACCCGCGCCCCCCTGAGCCGCAGGCGGAGACCCCGGCCCCGGGGCGGACCGGCCCGGGCTCGCCCGAGCCCCCTGCGCCCGGCCCGCAGGACCGCCCCCCCCGAATCCCCCGGGAGAGGCCCGGCCTGCACGCCACTGACGACCCGCGGCCCCCAAAGTCGCAGGAGGCGCCCCCCCCCCCCGGTTAGCCCCGTCTCGCTCCGCGCCCCCCGCCCCTCGCTGCCGGGACCGGGCGCCGCCCCAGAGTCAGCCGCAGCCGGCCGGCCTGAGAGCTGCCCTCCTGTGGACGACGGTGAGTTTACCTTGATACTAACCGGCCGTCAGCCAGGTCAACCCCATTGCTAGACTGGGGTGGACCTGGTGGCCGAGTGGGGACTTGGAACATTTGACAGCTGCTTCCCGGGGCTTGACCGGTTGTCCTGAACGCCCCCCACCCCCACCCCCAGCCCCCGGCTCCTGCTCCCCTCTCCCCAGCCTCGGTGCTCCGCTCCCTGCCTCGGAGGCTGCCTCTCTGCGGCGCCTGCATCGCCTCCGAGGACGCGCACCCTCCGGAGGCTGGACGTAAACCCACCACTGCCGCCGACCCGGCTCTCCGAGGGACGACTGTGAGGCCCCCCACC
>NW_027052711.1:612699-618683 GCF_011386835.1 Chrysemys picta bellii
GTGCCGGCCCGCGAAGGGCCCTTCCCGTCGCGAACGTCAGCGCCACATCGATCGGCGGGCGCGAGAGGAGCGGGCCCCCCCTCCCTCCGGGGGGCGCCGACACTCGGAGCTCGGCTCCCGGCCGCTGCGGGGCCCGTGAGCTAAGAGCCGGGCAAAGCGGGCCGTCTCGGCGGAGGGCCGGGTGCTGGCCTCCGCCCTCAAACGGGCCCGCTCCCCCCCTCCCACGCCGGGCAGGGTCGGGTACAATACTCGGATTGATCCCCTAGGCTGAGCTCCGGTTCTCACAGGCTCTGAAAAACCTGTCCTCAGAAATCTCCTCACACAATCCTCGAAAGGCAGGTCGAAAAAGCCAAAGCCCCGCCTTCGGCGGTACGAAACTGGAACTGGGCGCCACCTCGTGGTTCCCTCGGTCGGCCGAGACGGCGTGGGGCGACCCCTTCCGGACATCCGCGAGACGACCGGCCGTCAGGTCAACCCATTCGCTCCAAAGGGGTTGACCTGGTGGCCGAGAGGGGACTTTGAAAATTTTTCGGACTTGGAAAACTTTTTTTTTTTTTTTTCTTCCCCCAGCCCGCTTCCTCCGGGTTGACCCGGTGGCCGAGCGTCTCGCCGTCCCCGGACGCGGCGAGGGACTGCCTCCCGGCCGTCAGGATCGGGCCCACGGAAGTCTGATTTTAAAAAAAATTGGCCGACGCCACCGCGGAGGGCTACCCGGGCACCCCGGGCCCCGGAGCCGGAAAAGGGAAAAAAAGGATCGGGCCCACTAGAGACATGGACCCGGCCGCCAAGCAGGCCGCCCTGGGCTGACCCTCCCCGGCCGCAGCGAGGGACTGCCTCCCGGCCGACAGGATCGGGCCCCTGGAAGTCTGGGGGTGGGGGGGGGGGAAATCGCCCCACGCCCCCGAGGAGGGCTGCCCGGGCGGGCCTGGCCCCGGAGCTCGGAAAAAAAAAAAGGATCGGGCCCACTAGAGACATGGACCAGGCCGCCCTGGGCTCACCTTCCCCGGCCGCAGCGAGGACTGCCTCCCGGTCGACTGGATCGGCCCCTGGAAGTCTGGAAAAAGAAGAATGGAACCTGACGCCTCCGAGGAGGGGGCGCCCAGGGAAGGAGGGAGATCCGGGTTGACCTGCTGACCGGACGGGAAAGAGGCCACCGGGCGTCCCCCCCCTTAAAACCTAGGGGTTGACCTGGTGGCCGGAAAGCGAACCGGCCAGCAGGTGAACCCTTTCGATTCCACGGGTTGACCTGGTGCCCGGGAAGCGAACCGGCCAGCAGGTGAACCCGTTCGATTCCACGGGTTGACCTGGTGCCCGGGAAGCGAACCGGCCAGCAGGTGAACCCGTTCGATTCCACGGGTTGACCTGGTGCCCGGGAAGCGAACCGGCCAGCAGGTGAACCCGTTCGATTCCACGGGTTGACCTGGTGCCCGGGAGGGGACTCTGAAAATTTTTCAGCCCTTTCGACTCGGGGTTGACCTGGTGGCCGAGAGGGGACTCGCACGGCAGGCAAGCCGCCCTGGGCTCACCCTCCCGGCCGCAGCGAGGGACTGCCACCCGGCCGACTGGATCGGGCCCCTGGAAGTCTGGAAAAAAGAATGGAACCTGACGCCTCCGAGGAGGGGGCGCCCAGGGAAGGAGGGAGATCCGGGTTGACCTGCTGACCGGACGGGAAAGAGGCCACCGGGCGTCCCCCCCCTTAAAACCTAGGGGTTGACCTGGTGGCCGGAAAGCGAACCGGCCAGCAGGTGAACCCGTTCGATTCCACGGGTTGACCTGGTGCCCGGGAAGCGAACCGGCCAGCAGGTGAACCCGTTCGATTCCACGGGTTGACCTGGTGCCCGGGAAGCGAACCGGCCAGCAGGTGAACCCGTTCGATTCCACGGGTTGACCTGGTGCCCGGGAGGGGACTCTGAAAATTTTTCAGCCCTTTCGACTCGGGGTTGACCTGGTGGCCGAGAGGGGACTCGCACGGCAGGCAAGCCGCCCTGGGCTCACCCTCCCCGGCCGCAGCGAGGGACTGCCTCCCGGTCGACTGGATCGGGCCCCTGGAAGTCTGGAAAAAAGAATGGAACCTGACGCCTCCGAGGAGGGGGCGCCCAGGGAAGGAGGGAGATCCGGGTTGACCTGCTGACCGGACGGGAAAGAGGCCACCGGGCGTCCCCCCCCCCTTAAAACCTAGGGGTTGACCTGGTGGCCGGAAAGCGAACCGGCCAGCAGGTGAACCCGTTCGATTCCACGGGTTGACCTGGTGCCCGGGAAGCGAACCGGCCAGCAGGTGAACCCGTTCGATTCCACGGGTTGACCTGGTGCCCGGGAAGCGAACCGGCCAGCAGGTGAACCCGTTCGATTCCACGGGTTGACCTGGTGCCCGGGAAGCGAACCGGCCAGCAGGTGAACCCGTTCGATTCCACGGGTTGACCTGGTGCCCGGGAGGGGACTCTGAAAATTTTTCAGCCCTTTCGACTCGGGGTTGACCTGGTGGCCGAGAGGGGACTCGCACGGCAGGCAAGCCGCCCTGGGCTCACCCTCCCCGGCCGCAGCGAGGGACTGCCACCCGGCCGACTGGATCGGGCCCCTGGAAGTCTGGAAAAAAGAATGGAACCTGACGCCTCCGAGGAGGGGGCACCCAGGGAAGGAGGGAGATCCGGGTTGACCTGCTGACCGGACGGGAAAGAGGCCACCGGGCGTCCCCCCCCCCTTAAAACCTAGGGGTTGACCTGGTGGCCGGAAAGCGAACCGGCCAGCCGGTGAACCCGTCCGATTCCACGGGTTGACCTGGTGGCCGGGAAGCGAACCGGCCAGCAGGTGAACCCGTTCGATTCCACGGGTTGACCTGGTGCCCGGGAGGGGACTCTGAAAATTTTTCAGCCCTTTCGACTCGGGGTTGACCTGGTGGCCGAGAGGGGACTCGCACGGCAGGCAAGCCGCCCTGGGCTCACCCTCCCCGGCCGCAGCGAGGGACTGCCACCCGGCCGACTGGATCGGGCCCCTGGAAGTCTGGAAAAAAGAATGGAACCTGACGCCTCCGAGGAGGGGGCGCCCAGGGAAGGAGGGAGATCCGGGTTGACCTGGTGACCGGACGGGAAAGAGGCCACCGGGCGTCCCCCCCTTAAAACCTAGGGGTTGACCTGGTGGCCGGAAAGCGAACCGGCCAGCCGGTGAACCCGTCCGATTCCACGGGTTGACCTGGTGGCCGGGAAGCGAACCGGCCAGCAGGTGAACCCGTTCGATTCCACGGGTTGACCTGGTGCCCGGGAGGGGACTCTGAAAATTTTTCAGCCCTTTCGACTCGCGGTTGACCTGGTGGCCGAGAGGGGACTCGCACGGCAGGCAAGCCGCCCTGGGCTGACCCTCCCCGGCCGCAGCGAGGGACTGCCTCCCGGCCGACAGGATCGGGCCCCTGGAAGTCTGGGGGGGGGGGGAATCGCCCCACGCCTCCGAGGAGGGCTGCCCGGGCGGGCCTGGCCCGGAGCTCGAAAAAAAAAAAAAGGATCGGGCCCACTAGAGACATGGACCAGGCCGCCCTGGGCTCACCCTCCCCGGCCGCAGCGAGGGACTGCCTCCCGGCCGACTGGATCGGGCCCCTGGAAGTCTGGGGGGGGGGGGGAAATGGAACCTGACGCCTCCGAGGAGGGGACGCCCAGGGAAGGAGGGAGATCCGGGTTGACCTGGTGACCGGACGGGAAAGAGGCCACCGGGCGTGCCCCCGTTAAAACCCCTAGGGGTTGACCTGGTGGCCGGAAAGCAAACCGGCCACTGGGTAGGCCGGTCGGCAACCTAGGGGTTGACCTGGTGGCCGGGGAAGCGAACCGGCCAGCAGGTGAACCCGTCCGATTCCACGGGTTGACCTGGTGCCCGGGAGGGGACTCTGAAAATTTTTCAGCCCTTTCGACTCGGGGTTGACCTGGTGGCCGAGAGGGGCCTCGCACGGCAGGCAAGCCGCCCTGGGCTCACCCTCCCCGGCCGCAGCGAGGGACTGCCCCTCCCCACCCCCCGGCTGACAGGATCGGGCGCACTGGAAGTCCGGGACAGTATTTTCCCCGACGCCGGGGAGGGCGGGCGGAGGGGCTCTGGCGGCCAGCCCGGGCCCCGGAGCTCGAAAAGGAAAAAAGGACCGGGCCCGCGAGAGACGGGGGCCCTGCCGCAGGGGGGGGGGCAGTCCGACCGGGGCTCACCGTGCGGCAGGCCCGGGCGTCGGCAGGGGAAAGCGGGCGAGGAGGCGCGGGGCCGGGTGCCTACGGCCATACCGGACCGAACGCCCCCGATCCCGTCCGATCTCGGAAGGTAAACCGTCCCGGGCCTGGCTAGTACTTGGATGGGTGACCGCCTGGGAATCCCAGGTGCCGTAGGCAGCTTTTCCCGGTCCGAGTCAGCTCTCTCTCCTTTTCTGGGGGGGAAGGAGAGGGGGGGACGGGCCGGAAAGCCCCTCGTCGCTCCTGCCGAGTCGGAGGTCGCGGCCGCAGGTCACGGGTCTGGGCGCCTGGGGTCCGGCTCCCCACCCACCCGGCTTCCTCCGCGGAGGACCCCCCCCGGGGCCACCGAAGCCGCTGGGGGAGACGCCGGGCATGGGGCGGACTGGCCCGGACCCTCCCGGCCGCCGGCCCGCAGGTCCGCCCCGAATCCCCCCCCGCGGCCACCCAGGCCAGGCCTGGCCAGGCGGGACGGACGGCGGGTGTCCAGCGCCCAGCGGCTTCCTCCAGCGGGGACCCACGGACCCCAAAGCCGCAGGGGGAGGCCCCGGGCCTGGGACGGACTCGCTCGGACCCCCTGCGCCCGGCCGCCGGCCCGCGGGACCGCCCCGAATCCCCCCGCGGCCACCCAGGCCAGGCCTGGCCAGGCGGGACGGACGGCGGGTGTCCAGCGCCCAGCGGCTTCCTCCAGCGGGGACCCACGGACCCCAAAGCCGCAGGGGGAGACCCCAGGCCCGGGACCGACTCGCTCGGACCCCCCCGCCTCCCCTGCGCCCGGCCCGCCGGCCCGCGGGACCGCCCCGAATCCCCCCGCGGCCACCCAGGCCAGGCCTGGCCAGGCGGGACGGACGGCGGGTGTCCAGCTCCCAGTGGCTTCCGCCAGCGGGGACCCACGGACCCCAAAGCCGCAGGGGGAGGCCCCGGGCCCGGGACGGACTCGCTCGGACCCCCCGCCTCCCCCCCCCTGCGCCCGGCCCCCGGCCCGCGGGACCGCCCCGAATCCCCCCGCGGCCATCCCAGGCCAGGCCTGGCCTGGCGGGCCGGTGTGCAGCTCCCCCGGGCTTCCTCCCCCGACGACCCGCGCCCCCCTGAGCCGCAGGCGGAGACCCCGGCCCCGGGGCGGACCGGCCCGGGCTCGCCCGAGCCCCCTGCGCCCGGCCCGCAGGACCGCCCCCCCCGAATCCCCCGGGAGAGGCCCGGCCTGCACGCCACTGACGACCCGCGGCCCCCAAAGTCGCAGGAGGCGCCCCCCCCCCCCCCGGTTAGCCCCGTCTCGCTCCGCGCCCCCCGCCCCTCGCTGCCGGGACCGGGCGCCGCCCCAGAGTCAGCCGCAGCCGGCCGGCCTGAGAGCTGCCCTCCTGTGGACGACGGTGAGTTTACCTTGATACTAACCGGCCGTCAGCCAGGTCAACCCCATTGCTAGACTGGGGTGGACCTGGTGGCCGAGTGGGGGACTTGGAACATTTGACAGCTGCTTCCCGGGGCTTGACCGGTTGTCCTGAACGCCCCCCACCCCCCACCCCCAGCCCCCGGCTCCTGCTCCCCTCTCCCCAGCCTCGGTGCTACCGCTCCCTGCCTCGGAGGCTGCCTCTCTGCGGCGCCTGCATCGCCTCCGAGGACGCGCACCCTCCGGGAGGCTGGACGTAAACCCACCACTGCCGCCGACCCGGCTCTCCGAGGGACGACTGTGAGGCCCCCCACCCCACCCCACCCCCGGACCGCCCTGGGGACGACTGCTAAGCCTCCCCCACCGGACCGCCCGGGGGAAGACTGCGACGCCTCCCGCCAGGCCCC
>NW_027052711.1:621683-629183 GCF_011386835.1 Chrysemys picta bellii
TCCCTCGGTCGGCCGAGACGGCGTGGGGCGACCCCTTCCGGACATCCGCGAGACGACCGGCCGTCAGGTCAACCCATTCGCTCCAAAGGGGTTGACCTGGTGGCCGAGAGGGGACTTTGAAAATTTTTCGGACTTGGAAAACTTTTTTTTTTTTTTTCTTCCCCCAGCCCGCTTCCTCCGGGTTGACCCGGTGGCCGAGCGTCTCGCCGTCCCCGGACGCGGCGAGGGACTGCCTCCCGGCCGTCAGGATCGGGCCCACGGAAGTCTGATTTTAAAAAAATTGGCCGACGCCACCGCGGAGGGCTACCCGGGCACCCCGGCCCGGAGCCGGAAAAGGGAAAAAAAGGATCGGGCCCACTAGAGACATGGACCCGGCCGCCAAGCAGGCCGCCCTGGGCTGACCCTCCCCGGCCGCAGCGAGGGACTGCCTCCCGGCCGACAGGATCGGGCCCCTGGAAGTCTGGGGGTGGGGGGGGGGGAAATCGCCCCACGCCCCCGAGGAGGGCTGCCCGGGCGGGCCTGGCCCCGGAGCTCGGAAAAAAAAAAAGGATCGGGCCCACTAGAGACATGGACCAGGCCGCCTGGGCTCACCTTCCCCGGCCGCAGCGAGGGACTGCCTCCCGGTCGACTGGATCGGGCCCCTGGAAGTCTGGAAAAAGAAGAATGGAACCTGACGCCTCCGAGGAGGGGGCGCCCAGGGAAGGAGGGAGATCCGGGTTGACCTGCTGACCGGACGGGAAAGAGGCCACCGGGCGTCCCCCCCCTTAAAACCTAGGGGTTGACCTGGTGGCCGGAAAGCGAACCGGCCAGCAGGTGAACCCTTTCGATTCCACGGGTTGACCTGGTGCCCGGGAAGCGAACCGGCCAGCAGGTGAACCCGTTCGATTCCACGGGTTGACCTGGTGCCCGGGAAGCGAACCGGCCAGCAGGTGAACCCGTTCGATTCCACGGGTTGACCTGGTGCCCGGGAAGCGAACCGGCCAGCAGGTGAACCCGTTCGATTCCACGGGTTGACCTGGTGCCCGGGAGGGGACTCTGAAAATTTTTCAGCCCTTTCGACTCGGGGTTGACCTGGTGGCCGAGAGGGGACTCGCACGGCAGGCAAGCCGCCCTGGCTCACCCTCCCGGCCGCAGCGAGGGACTGCCACCCGGCCGACTGGATCGGGCCCCTGGAAGTCTGGAAAAAAGAATGGAACCTGACGCCTCCGAGGAGGGGGCGCCCAGGAAGGAGGGAGATCCGGGTTGACCTGCTGACCGGACGGGAAAGAGGCCACCGGGCGTCCCCCCCCTTAAAACCTAGGGGTTGACCTGGTGGCCGGAAAGCGAACCGGCCAGCAGGTGAACCCGTTCGATTCCACGGGTTGACCTGGTGCCCGGGAAGCGAACCGGCCAGCAGGTGAACCCGTTCGATTCCACGGGTTGACCTGGTGCCCGGGAAGCGAACCGGCCAGCAGGTGAACCCGTTCGATTCCACGGGTTGACCTGGTGCCCGGGAGGGGACTCTGAAAATTTTTCAGCCCTTTCGACTCGGGGTTGACCTGGTGGCCGAGAGGGGACTCGCACGGCAGGCAAGCCGCCCTGGGCTCACCCTCCCCGGCCGCAGCGAGGGACTGCCTCCCGGTCGACTGGATCGGGCCCCTGGAAGTCTGGAAAAAAGAATGGAACCTGACGCCTCCGAGGAGGGGCGCCCAGGGAAGGAGGGAGATCCGGGTTGACCTGCTGACCGGACGGGAAAGAGGCCACCGGGCGTCCCCCCCCCCCTTAAAACCTAGGGGTTGACCTGGTGGCCGGAAAGCGAACCGGCCAGCAGGTGAACCCGTTCGATTCCACGGGTTGACCTGGTGCCCGGAAGCGAACCGGCCAGCAGGTGAACCCGTTCGATTCCACGGGTTGACCTGGTGCCCGGGAAGCGAACCGGCCAGCAGGTGAACCCGTTCGATTCCACGGGTTGACCTGGTGCCCGGGAAGCGAACCGGCCAGCAGGTGAACCCGTTCGATTCCACGGGTTGACCTGGTGCCCGGGAGGGGACTCTGAAAATTTTTCAGCCCTTTCGACTCGGGGTTGACCTGGTGGCCGAGAGGGGACTCGCACGGCAGGCAAGCCGCCCTGGGCTCACCCTCCCCGGCCGCAGCGAGGGACTGCCTCCCGGTCGACTGGATCGGGCCCCTGGAAGTCTGGAAAAAAGAATGGAACCTGACGCCTCCGAGGAGGGGGCGCCCAGGGAAGGAGGGAGATCCGGGTTGACCTGCTGACCGGACGGGAAAGAGGCCACCGGGCGTCCCCCCCCCCTTAAAACCTAGGGGTTGACCTGGTGGCCGGAAAGCGAACCGGCCAGCAGGTGAACCCGTTCGATTCCACGGGTTGACCTGGTGCCCGGGAAGCGAACCGGCCAGCAGGTGAACCCGTTCGATTCCACGGGTTGACCTGGTGCCCGGGAAGCGAACCGGCCAGCAGGTGAACCCGTTCGATTCCACGGGTTGACCTGGTGCCCGGGAAGCGAACCGGCCAGCAGGTGAACCCGTTCGATTCCACGGGTTGACCTGGTGCCCGGGAGGGGACTCTGAAAATTTTTCAGCCCTTTCGACTCGGGGTTGACCTGGTGGCCGAGAGGGACTCGCACGGCAGGCAAGCCGCCCTGGGCTCACCCTCCCCGGCCGCAGCGAGGGACTGCCACCCGGCCGACTGGATCGGGCCCTGGAAGTCTGGAAAAAAGAATGGAACCTGACGCCTCCGAGGAGGGGGCACCCAGGGAAGGAGGGAGATCCGGGTTGACCTGCTGACCGGACGGGAAAGAGGCCACCGGGCGTCCCCCCCCCCTTAAAACCTAGGGGTTGACCTGGTGGCCGGAAAGCGAACCGGCCAGCCGGTGAACCCGTCCGATTCCACGGTTGACCTGGTGGCCGGGAAGCGAACCGGCCAGCAGGTGAACCCGTTCGATTCCACGGGTTGACCTGGTGCCCGGGAGGGGACTCTGAAAATTTTTCAGCCCTTTCGACTCGGGGTTGACCTGGTGGCCGAGAGGGGACTCGCACGGCAGGCAAGCCGCCCTGGGCTCACCCTCCCCGGCCGCAGCGAGGGACTGCCACCCGGCCGACTGGATCGGGCCCCTGGAAGTCTGGAAAAAAGAATGGAACCTGACGCCTCCGAGGAGGGGGCGCCCAGGGAAGGAGGGAGATCCGGGTTGACCTGGTGACCGGACGGGAAAGAGGCCACCGGGCGTCCCCCCCTTAAAACCTAGGGGTTGACCTGGTGGCCGGAAAGCGAACCGGCCAGCCGGTGAACCCGTCCGATTCCACGGGTTGACCTGGTGGCCGGGAAGCGAACCGGCCAGCAGGTGAACCCGTTCGATTCCACGGGTTGACCTGGTGCCCGGGAGGGGACTCTGAAAATTTTTCAGCCCTTTCGACTCGCGGTTGACCTGGTGGCCGAGAGGGGACTCGCACGGCAGGCAAGCCGCCCTGGGCTGACCCTCCCCGGCCGCAGCGAGGGACTGCCTCCCGGCCGACAGGATCGGGCCCCTGGAAGTCTGGGGGGGGGGGGGAATCGCCCCACGCCTCCGAGGAGGGCTGCCCGGGCGGGCCTGGCCCCGGAGCTCGAAAAAAAAAAAAAGGATCGGGCCCACTAGAGACATGGACCAGGCCGCCCTGGGCTCACCCTCCCCGGCCGCAGCGAGGGACTGCCTCCCGGCCGACTGGATCGGGCCCCTGGAAGTCTGGGGGGGGGGGGAAATGGAACCTGACGCCTCCGAGGAGGGGACGCCCAGGGAAGGAGGGAGATCCGGGTTGACCTGGTGACCGGACGGGAAAGAGGCCACCGGGCGTGCCCCCGTTAAAACCCCTAGGGGTTGACCTGGTGGCCGGAAAGCAAACCGGCCACTGGGTAGGCCGGTCGGCAACCTAGGGGTTGACCTGGTGGCCGGGAAGCGAACCGGCCAGCAGGTGAACCCGTCCGATTCCACGGGTTGACCTGGTGCCCGGGAGGGGACTCTGAAAATTTTTCAGCCCTTTCGACTCGGGGTTGACCTGGTGGCCGAGAGGGGCCTCGCACGGCAGGCAAGCCGCCCTGGGCTCACCCTCCCCGGCCGCAGCGAGGGACTGCCCCTCCCCACCCCCCGGCTGACAGGATCGGGCGCACTGGAAGTCCGGGACAGTATTTTCCCCGACGCCGGGGAGGGCGGGCGGAGGGGCTCTGGCGGCCAGCCCGGGCCCCGGAGCTCGAAAAGGAAAAAAGGACCGGGCCCGCGAGAGACGGGGGCCCTGCCGCAGGGGGGGGGGCAGTCCGACCGGGGCTCACCGTGCGGCAGGCCCGGGCGTCGGCAGGGGAAAGCGGGCGAGGAGGCGCGGGGCCGGGTGCCTACGGCCATACCGGACCGAACGCCCCCGATCCCGTCCGATCTCGGAAGGTAAACCGTCCCGGGCCTGGCTAGTACTTGGATGGGTGACCGCCTGGGAATCCCAGGTGCCGTAGGCAGCTTTTCCCGGTCCGAGTCAGCTCTCTCTCCTTTTCTGGGGGGGAAGGAGAGGGGGGGACGGGCCGGAAAGCCCCTCGTCGCTCCTGCCGAGTCGGAGGTCGCGGCCGCAGGTCACGGGTCTGGGCGCCTGGGGTCCGGCTCCCCACCCACCCGGCTTCCTCCGCGGAGGACCCCCCCCGGGGCCACCGAAGCCGCTGGGGGAGACGCCGGGCATGGGGCGGACTGGCCCGGACCCTCCCGGCCGCCGGCCCGCAGGTCCGCCCCGAATCCCCCCCCGCGGCCACCCAGGCCAGGCCTGGCCAGGCGGGACGGACGGCGGGTGTCCAGCGCCCAGCGGCTTCCTCCAGCGGGGACCCACGGACCCCAAAGCCGCAGGGGGAGGCCCCGGGCCTGGGACGGACTCGCTCGGACCCCCTGCGCCCGGCCGCCGGCCCGCGGGACCGCCCCGAATCCCCCCGCGGCCACCCAGGCCAGGCCTGGCCAGGCGGGACGGACGGCGGGTGTCCAGCGCCCAGCGGCTTCCTCCAGCGGGGACCCACGGACCCCAAAGCCGCAGGGGGAGACCCCAGGCCCGGGACCGACTCGCTCGGACCCCCCGCCTCCCCTGCGCCCGGCCGCCGGCCCGCGGGACCGCCCCGAATCCCCCCGCGGCCACCCAGGCCAGGCCTGGCCAGGCGGGACGGACGGCGGGTGTCCAGCTCCCAGTGGCTTCCGCCAGCGGGGACCCACGGACCCCAAAGCCGCAGGGGGAGGCCCCGGGCCCGGGACGGACTCGCTCGGACCCCCCGCCTCCCCTGCGCCCGGCCCCCGGCCCGCGGGACCGCCCCGAATCCCCCCGCGGCCATCCAGGCCAGGCCTGGCCTGGCGGGCCGGTGTGCAGCTCCCCCGGGCTTCCTCCCCCGACGACCCGCGCCCCCCTGAGCCGCAGGCGGAGACCCCGGCCCCGGGGCGGACCGGCCCGGGCTCGCCCGAGCCCCCTGCGCCCGGCCCGCAGGACCGCCCCCCCGAATCCCCCGGGAGAGGCCCGGCCTGCACGCCACTGACGACCCGCGGCCCCCAAAGTCGCAGGAGGCGCCCCCCCCCCCCCGGTTAGCCCCGTCTCGCTCCGCGCCCCCCGCCCCTCGCTGCCGGGACCGGGCGCCGCCCCAGAGTCAGCCGCAGCCGGCCGGCCTGAGAGCTGCCCTCCTGTGGACGACGGTGAGTTTACCTTGATACTAACCGGCCGTCAGCCAGGTCAACCCCATTGCTAGACTGGGGTGGACCTGGTGGCCGAGTGGGGACTTGGAACATTTGACAGCTGCTTCCCGGGGCTTGACCGGTTGTCCTGAACGCCCCCCACCCCCACCCCCAGCCCCCGGCTCCTGCTCCCCTCTCCCCAGCCTCGGTGCTCCGCTCCCTGCCTCGGAGGCTGCCTCTCTGCGGCGCCTGCATCGCCTCCGAGGACGCGCACCCTCCGGAGGCTGGACGTAAACCCACCACTGCCGCCGACCCGGCTCTCCGAGGGACGACTGTGAGGCCCCCCACCCCACCCCACCCCCGGACCGCCCTGGGGACGACTGCTAAGCCTCCCCCACCGGACCGCCCGGGGGAAGACTGCGACGCCTCCCGCCAGGCCCCCACCCAGCCTGGGGGAAGACTGCTAAGCCTCCCCCCCACACACACACACACACACTGTCGGGGGATGACGATTAAGCCTCTCCCGGACTGCCCGGGGGAAGACTATTAAGCCTCCCCTGGAACCACTATTAAGCCTGCCCCCGGAGTCCTCGGGGGATGACTGCTAAGCCTCCCCCACCGGACCACCCGGGGCAAGACTGCTAAGCCTCCCTCCCACACACACACACACTGTCAGGGGAGGACTATTAAGCTTTCCCGCTGGAGCGCCCGGGGCGGACGACTGTTAAGCCTGCCCCCGGAGTCCTCGGGGGAGGACTATTAAGCTTTCCCCCCTGGAGCGCCCGGGGGGGGGGGGGGGGGGGGACGACTATTAAGCCTGGCCCCCGGAGTCCTCGGGGGACGACTATTAAGCCTCCCCCGGACCTGCTCCCTCTCGACTATTAAGCCCCCCCTCTGCGGTCCTCAGCACCACTGCCGCGCTGCCCTGGGAGTGGGGTGACATCCGGTCCGGAAAGCAAACCGGCCACCAGGTCAACCCGTCGAATCCAATGGGTTGACCTGGTGGCCGGAAAGCAAACCGGTCGCCAGGTCAACCCGTCGAATCCAATGGGTTGACCTGGTGGCCGGAAAGCAAACCGGCCGCCAGGTCAACCCAGTAGATTCAGCGGGTTGACCTGGTGGCCGAACGGGGACTTTGAAAATTTGACAGCCGCTTCCCGGGGGTTGACCTGTTGTCCCGGTGGGGACTTTGAACATTTGACAGCCGCCTCCCAGGGCTTGACCTGTTGTCCCGGTGGGGACTTTGAACATTTGACAGCCGCCTCCCAGGGCTTGACCTGTTGTCCCGGGGGGGACTTTGAACATTTTACAGCCGCTTCCCGGGGCTTGACCTGGTGGCCGAGTGGGGACTTTGAACATTTGACAGCCGCTTCCCGGGGGTTGACCTGTTGTCCTGAACGCCCCCCACCTCCCCCCCCCCGGCTCCTGCTCCCCACTCCCCAGCCTCGGTGCTCCGCTCCCTGCCTCGGAGGCTGCCTCTCTGCGGCGGCTGCATCGCGTCCGAGGACGCTCACCCTCCGGAGGCTGGATGTAAAGCCTGACACCCGCCACCGCCGCCGACACGGCTCTCGGAGGGACGACTCTGAGGCCTCCCCCCACCCCCGGACCGCCCTGGGGACGACTGCTAAGCCTCCCCCCCGCCCACACCCACACCCACACTGTCGGGGGATGACTCTTAAGCCTCTCCCGGACTGCCTGGGGAACGACTATTAAGCCTGCCCCCCCCGGAGCACTCGGGGGACGACTATTAAGCCTCCCGCGGACTGCCCGGGGGATGACTATTAAGCCTCCCCTGGAAGGACTATTAAGCCTCCCCCGGACTGGCCGGGGGACGCCTATTAAGCCTATCCTC
>NW_027052711.1:641683-646683 GCF_011386835.1 Chrysemys picta bellii
CCAAGCAGGCCGCCCTGGGCTGACCCTCCCCGGCCGCAGCGAGGGACTGCCTCCCGGCCGACAGGATCGGGCCCCTGGAAGTCTGGGGGTGGGGGGGGGGGAAATCGCCCCACGCCCCCGAGGAGGGCTGCCCGGGCGGGCCTGGCCCCGGAGCTCGGAAAAAAAAAAAGGATCGGGCCCACTAGAGACATGGACCAGGCCGCCCTGGGCTCACCTTCCCCGGCCGCAGCGAGGGACTGCCTCCCGGTCGACTGGATCGGGCCCCTGGAAGTCTGGAAAAAGAAGAATGGAACCTGACGCCTCCGAGGAGGGGGCGCCCAGGGAAGGAGGGAGATCCGGGTTGACCTGCTGACCGGACGGGAAAGAGGCCACCGGGCGTCCCCCCCCTTAAAACCTAGGGGTTGACCTGGTGGCCGGAAAGCGAACCGGCCAGCAGGTGAACCCTTTCGATTCCACGGGTTGACCTGGTGCCCGGGAAGCGAACCGGCCAGCAGGTGAACCCGTTCGATTCCACGGGTTGACCTGGTGCCCGGGAAGCGAACCGGCCAGCAGGTGAACCCGTTCGATTCCACGGGTTGACCTGGTGCCCGGGAAGCGAACCGGCCAGCAGGTGAACCCGTTCGATTCCACGGGTTGACCTGGTGCCCGGGAGGGGACTCTGAAAATTTTTCAGCCCTTTCGACTCGGGGTTGACCTGGTGGCCGAGAGGGGACTCGCACGGCAGGCAAGCCGCCCTGGGCTCACCCTCCCCGGCCGCAGCGAGGGACTGCCACCCGGCCGACTGGATCGGGCCCCTGGAAGTCTGGAAAAAAGAATGGAACCTGACGCCTCCGAGGAGGGGGCGCCCAGGGAAGGAGGGAGATCCGGGTTGACCTGCTGACCGGACGGGAAAGAGGCCACCGGGCGTCCCCCCCCTTAAAACCTAGGGGTTGACCTGGTGGCCGGAAAGCGAACCGGCCAGCAGGTGAACCCGTTCGATTCCACGGGTTGACCTGGTGCCCGGGAAGCGAACCGGCCAGCAGGTGAACCCGTTCGATTCCACGGGTTGACCTGGTGCCCGGGAAGCGAACCGGCCAGCAGGTGAACCCGTTCGATTCCACGGGTTGACCTGGTGCCCGGGAGGGGACTCTGAAAATTTTTCAGCCCTTTCGACTCGGGGTTGACCTGGTGGCCGAGAGGGGACTCGCACGGCAGGCAAGCCGCCCTGGGCTCACCCTCCCCGGCCGCAGCGAGGGACTGCCTCCCGGTCGACTGGATCGGGCCCCTGGAAGTCTGGAAAAAAGAATGGAACCTGACGCCTCCGAGGAGGGGGCGCCCAGGGAAGGAGGGAGATCCGGGTTGACCTGCTGACCGGACGGGAAAGAGGCCACCGGGCGTCCCCCCCCCCTTAAAACCTAGGGGTTGACCTGGTGGCCGGAAAGCGAACCGGCCAGCAGGTGAACCCGTTCGATTCCACGGGTTGACCTGGTGCCCGGGAAGCGAACCGGCCAGCAGGTGAACCCGTTCGATTCCACGGGTTGACCTGGTGCCCGGGAAGCGAACCGGCCAGCAGGTGAACCCGTTCGATTCCACGGGTTGACCTGGTGCCCGGGAAGCGAACCGGCCAGCAGGTGAACCCGTTCGATTCCACGGGTTGACCTGGTGCCCGGGAGGGGACTCTGAAAATTTTTCAGCCCTTTCGACTCGGGGTTGACCTGGTGGCCGAGAGGGGACTCGCACGGCAGGCAAGCCGCCCTGGGCTCACCCTCCCCGGCCGCAGCGAGGGACTGCCACCCGGCCGACTGGATCGGGCCCCTGGAAGTCTGGAAAAAAGAATGGAACCTGACGCCTCCGAGGAGGGGGCACCCAGGGAAGGAGGGAGATCCGGGTTGACCTGCTGACCGGACGGGAAAGAGGCCACCGGGCGTCCCCCCCCCCTTAAAACCTAGGGGTTGACCTGGTGGCCGGAAAGCGAACCGGCCAGCCGGTGAACCCGTCCGATTCCACGGGTTGACCTGGTGGCCGGGAAGCGAACCGGCCAGCAGGTGAACCCGTTCGATTCCACGGGTTGACCTGGTGCCCGGGAGGGGACTCTGAAAATTTTTCAGCCCTTTCGACTCGGGGTTGACCTGGTGGCCGAGAGGGGACTCGCACGGCAGGCAAGCCGCCCTGGGCTCACCCTCCCCGGCCGCAGCGAGGGACTGCCACCCGGCCGACTGGATCGGGCCCCTGGAAGTCTGGAAAAAAGAATGGAACCTGACGCCTCCGAGGAGGGGGCGCCCAGGGAAGGAGGGAGATCCGGGTTGACCTGGTGACCGGACGGGAAAGAGGCCACCGGGCGTCCCCCCCTTAAAACCTAGGGGTTGACCTGGTGGCCGGAAAGCGAACCGGCCAGCCGGTGAACCCGTCCGATTCCACGGGTTGACCTGGTGGCCGGGAAGCGAACCGGCCAGCAGGTGAACCCGTTCGATTCCACGGGTTGACCTGGTGCCCGGGAGGGGACTCTGAAAATTTTTCAGCCCTTTCGACTCGCGGTTGACCTGGTGGCCGAGAGGGGACTCGCACGGCAGGCAAGCCGCCCTGGGCTGACCCTCCCCGGCCGCAGCGAGGGACTGCCTCCCGGCCGACAGGATCGGGCCCCTGGAAGTCTGGGGGGGGGGGGGAATCGCCCCACGCCTCCGAGGAGGGCTGCCCGGGCGGGCCTGGCCCCGGAGCTCGAAAAAAAAAAAAAGGATCGGGCCCACTAGAGACATGGACCAGGCCGCCCTGGGCTCACCCTCCCCGGCCGCAGCGAGGGACTGCCTCCCGGCCGACTGGATCGGGCCCCTGGAAGTCTGGGGGGGGGGGGGAAATGGAACCTGACGCCTCCGAGGAGGGGACGCCCAGGGAAGGAGGGAGATCCGGGTTGACCTGGTGACCGGACGGGAAAGAGGCCACCGGGCGTGCCCCCGTTAAAACCCCTAGGGGTTGACCTGGTGGCCGGAAAGCAAACCGGCCACTGGGTAGGCCGGTCGGCAACCTAGGGGTTGACCTGGTGGCCGGGAAGCGAACCGGCCAGCAGGTGAACCCGTCCGATTCCACGGGTTGACCTGGTGCCCGGGAGGGGACTCTGAAAATTTTTCAGCCCTTTCGACTCGGGGTTGACCTGGTGGCCGAGAGGGGCCTCGCACGGCAGGCAAGCCGCCCTGGGCTCACCCTCCCCGGCCGCAGCGAGGGACTGCCCCTCCCCACCCCCCGGCTGACAGGATCGGGCGCACTGGAAGTCCGGGACAGTATTTTCCCCGACGCCGGGGAGGGCGGGCGGAGGGGCTCTGGCGGCCAGCCCGGGCCCCGGAGCTCGAAAAGGAAAAAAGGACCGGGCCCGCGAGAGACGGGGGCCCTGCCGCAGGGGGGGGGGCAGTCCGACCGGGGCTCACCGTGCGGCAGGCCCGGGCGTCGGCAGGGGAAAGCGGGCGAGGAGGCGCGGGGCCGGGTGCCTACGGCCATACCGGACCGAACGCCCCCGATCCCGTCCGATCTCGGAAGGTAAACCGTCCCGGGCCTGGCTAGTACTTGGATGGGTGACCGCCTGGGAATCCCAGGTGCCGTAGGCAGCTTTTCCCGGTCCGAGTCAGCTCTCTCTCCTTTTCTGGGGGGGAAGGAGAGGGGGGGACGGGCCGGAAAGCCCCTCGTCGCTCCTGCCGAGTCGGAGGTCGCGGCCGCAGGTCACGGGTCTGGGCGCCTGGGGTCCGGCTCCCCACCCACCCGGCTTCCTCCGCGGAGGACCCCCCCCGGGGCCACCGAAGCCGCTGGGGGAGACGCCGGGCATGGGGCGGACTGGCCCGGACCCTCCCGGCCGCCGGCCCGCAGGTCCGCCCCGAATCCCCCCCCGCGGCCACCCAGGCCAGGCCTGGCCAGGCGGGACGGACGGCGGGTGTCCAGCGCCCAGCGGCTTCCTCCAGCGGGGACCCACGGACCCCAAAGCCGCAGGGGGAGGCCCCGGGCCTGGGACGGACTCGCTCGGACCCCCTGCGCCCGGCCGCCGGCCCGCGGGACCGCCCCGAATCCCCCCGCGGCCACCCAGGCCAGGCCTGGCCAGGCGGGACGGACGGCGGGTGTCCAGCGCCCAGCGGCTTCCTCCAGCGGGGACCCACGGACCCCAAAGCCGCAGGGGGAGACCCCAGGCCCGGGACCGACTCGCTCGGACCCCCCGCCTCCCCTGCGCCCGGCCGCCGGCCCGCGGGACCGCCCCGAATCCCCCCGCGGCCACCCAGGCCAGGCCTGGCCAGGCGGGACGGACGGCGGGTGTCCAGCTCCCAGTGGCTTCCGCCAGCGGGGACCCACGGACCCCAAAGCCGCAGGGGGAGGCCCCGGGCCCGGGACGGACTCGCTCGGACCCCCCGCCTCCCCTGCGCCCGGCCCCCGGCCCGCGGGACCGCCCCGAATCCCCCCGCGGCCATCCAGGCCAGGCCTGGCCTGGCGGGCCGGTGTGCAGCTCCCCCGGGCTTCCTCCCCCGACGACCCGCGCCCCCCTGAGCCGCAGGCGGAGACCCCGGCCCCGGGGCGGACCGGCCCGGGCTCGCCCGAGCCCCCTGCGCCCGGCCCGCAGGACCGCCCCCCCGAATCCCCCGGGAGAGGCCCGGCCTGCACGCCACTGACGACCCGCGGCCCCCAAAGTCGCAGGAGGCGCCCCCCCCCCCCCGGTTAGCCCCGTCTCGCTCCGCGCCCCCCGCCCCTCGCTGCCGGGACCGGGCGCCGCCCCAGAGTCAGCCGCAGCCGGCCGGCCTGAGAGCTGCCCTCCTGTGGACGACGGTGAGTTTACCTTGATACTAACCGGCCGTCAGCCAGGTCAACCCCATTGCTAGACTGGGGTGGACCTGGTGGCCGAGTGGGGACTTGGAACATTTGACAGCTGCTTCCCGGGGCTTGACCGGTTGTCCTGAACGCCCCCCACCCCCACCCCCAGCCCCCGGCTCCTGCTCCCCTCTCCCCAGCCTCGGTGCTCCGCTCCCTGCCTCGGAGGCTGCCTCTCTGCGGCGCCT
>NW_027052711.1:654183-655545 GCF_011386835.1 Chrysemys picta bellii
TCCCTCCTCCTGGCGAGTCTCGCCCTCACACCCCGACCCGGTCCCGGGCACCGTCGTAACCCAGGGAAGGGGAGGGGACCAGGACCCCGCGGGCAGCCGTGTCGCCACAGACAGCCGCGCGGGGCAGGCCCGTCTCCCCTCAGGACCCGGGAGCCGGCACCCGCAGCCGACCCGGTTTCCCCGACCCCCAACGCAACATCCCCCGAAAACTCCCACCCCGTCCCACCGCACGAGCGGGGCACGGGGCGGAGGCACAACGGGAGAGTGGATGGGGCGACGGGGCGCACGGGACCGGCTGCCGTGACGCCGCTCCTCCGCCAACGGGACGAGCTCCCCGAAGCGGGCGCTCCGGGGCATCGGGTCTGAACTTAGGGGGACGAAGGCGTTGGGGAGAGCCACGGGCTCCCTTTCCCGAGGACGGGAAAGGGGGGCGACGGACCATCCCCGGTGCCTGCGACACCCCAGCCGCGCCTCCCACGGAGGGCGGCGGCGGGGTTGCTCGCGGCCCTCCACCGCCAGGGGTGGAGGGCCGCATCCCGCCGCCACCGCATCCGCGGGGACGATTGACCTTCAAGCGACGCTCAGACAGGCGTAGCCCCGGGAGGAACCCGGGGCCGCAAGTGCGTTCGAAGTGTCGATGATCAATGTGTCCTGCAATTCACATTAATTCTCGCAGCTAGCTGCGTTCTTCATCGACGCACGAGCCGAGTGATCCACCGCTAAGAGTTGTCACGAGGCTTTTATTTTCGGGAGGCTGGCGCCTTTTTCCCCCCCGCGGCCAAAGCCGTGCCGGCGGGGGGGCGTTCCTTGTCCGCACCGGTCGGGTCCCCGGCCTGCTGTCCCCGAAGGGGACCTGGGGCGGGCTTGGGGGGGCGGGAGCAGGGGGGGGCCCGCAGGTCCCTCTTTCTCTCGCCGCCTTAGCCCGCCCGTTCCCCCGGGACGTCCCGCCCGGCCAGGGCAGCCCTCCTCGGTGCCCGCCCTTCGTACGTTACGGTCACGAGTAAAGGTTTAACAACCGAGCCCGAAGGCTCGGGTTCGGTCCAGGCGCTTGGCTCGCAGGGGCCAGGCGGCCGCGGCCGCGTGCAGACCGACCCCCCGCTCCGCCCCAGCCCTTTCCGCCCTCCCCTCGCAGAGCGAGGGGTGGGAGTCCGGGTGGAGGGAGGGGGAGAGGCAGACGGGCCCCGGCCTTTCGGCCCCAACGCAGAGAAGGGAGGCAGGGTAGCCCCTCTCCGTCCTGGGCTTCCGTGGACCGGGGGCGGGGGCTGGGGGGGGCGGCATGGGGATACCGAGGCGGGGCACGGACGTCCTCGGACGTACGTCCTTCCCTCCTCGGCGGTCTCCCTTCCGCCCTCCCCGGGGCCC
>NW_027052711.1:656045-661045 GCF_011386835.1 Chrysemys picta bellii
GGGAAAGCTTAATAGTCCTCCCCCGACAGTGTGTGTGTGTGTGTGTGGGAGGGAGGCTTAGCAGTCTTGCCCCGGGCGGTCCGGTGGGGGAGGCTTAGCAGTCGTCCCCAGGGCGGTCCGGGGGTGGGGGGGGGGGGGAGGCCTCACAGTCGTCCCTCGGAGAGCCGGGTCAGCGGCAGTGGTGGGTTTACGTCCAGCCTCCGGAGGGTGCGCGTCCTCGGAGGCGATGCAGGCGCCGCAGAGAGGCAGCCTCCGAGGCAGGGAGCGGAGCACCGAGGCTGGGGAGAGGGGAGCAGGAGCCGGGGGCTGGGGCTGGGGGTGGGGGGCGTTCAGGACAACCGGTCAAGCCCCGGGAAGCAGCTGTCAAATGTTCCAAGTCCCCACTCGGCCACCAGGTCCACCCCAGTCTAGCAATGGGGTTGACCTGGCTGACGGCCGGTTAGTATCAAGGTAAACTCACCGTCGTCCACAGGAGGGCAGCTCTCAGGCCGGCCGGCTGCGGCTGACTCTGGGGCGGCGCCCGGTCCCGGCAGCGAGGGGCGGGGGGCGCGGAGCGAGACGGGGCTAACCGGGGGGGGGCGCCTCCTGCGACTTTGGGGGCCGCGGGTCGTCAGTGGCGTGCAGGCCGGGCCTCTCCCGGGGGATTCGGGGGGGCGGTCCTGCGGGCCGGGCGCAGGGGGCTCGAGCGAGCCCGGGCCGGTCCGCCCCGGGGCCGGGGTCTCCGCCTGCGGCTCAGGGGGGCGCGGGTCGTCGGGGGAGGAAGCCCGGGGGAGCCGCACACCGGCCCGCCAGGCCAGGCCTGGCCTGGATGGCCGCGGGGGGATTCGGGGCGGTCCCGCGGGCCGGGGGCCGGGCGCAGGGGAGGCGGGGGGGCCGAGCGAGTCCGTCCCGGGCCCGGGGCCTCCCCCTGCGGCTTTGGGGTCCGTGGGTCCCCGCTGGAGGAAGCCACTGGGAGCTGGACACCCGCCGTCCGTCCCGCCAGGCCAGGCCTGGCCTGGGTGGCCGCGGGGGGATTCGGGGCGGTCCCGCGGGCCGGGGGCCGGGCGCAGGGGAGGCGGGGGGGCCGAGCGAGTCGGGCCCGGGCCCGGGGCCTCCCCCTGCGGCTTTGGGGTCCGTGGGTCCCCGCTGGAGGAAGCCGCTGGGCGCTGGACACCCGCCGTCCGTCCCGCCTGGCCAGGCCTGGCCTGGGTGGCCGCGGGGGGATTCGGGGCGGTCCCGCGGGCCGGGGGCCGGGCGCAGGGGAGGCGGGGGGGCCGAGCGAGTCGGGCCCGGGCCCGGGGCCTCCCCCTGCGGCTTTGGGGTCCGTGGGTCCCCGCTGGAGGAAGCCGCTGGGCGCTGGACACCCGCCGTCCGTCCCGCCTGGCCAGGCCTGGCCTGGGTGGCCGCGGGGGGATTCGGGGCGGTCCCGCGGGCCGGCGGCCGGGCGCAGGGGAGTCGGGGGGGCCGAGCGAGTCCGTCCCGGGCCCGGGGCCTCCCCCTGCGGCTTTGGGGTCCGTGGGTCCCCGCTGGAGGAAGCCGCTGGGCGCTGGACACCCGCCGTCCGTCCCGCCTGGCCAGGCCTGGCCTGGGTGGCCGCGGGGGGATTCGGGGCGGTCCCGCGGGCCGGCGGCCGGGCGCAGGGGGTCCGAGCGAGTCCGTCCCGGGCCCGGGGCCTCCCCCTGCGGCTTTGGGGTCCGTGGGTCCCCGCTGGAGGAAGCCGCTGGGCGCTGGACACCCGCCGTCCGTCCCGCCTGGCCAGGCCTGGCCTGGGTGGCCGCGGGGGGGGATTCGGGGCGGACCTGCGGGCCGGCGGCCGGGAGGGTCCGGGCCAGTCCGCCCCATGCCCGGGGTCTCCCCCAGCGGCTTCGGTGGCCCCGGGGGGGGTCCTCCGCGGAGGAAGCCGGGTGGGTGGGGAGCCGGACCCCAGGCGCCCAGACCCGTGACCTGCGGCCGCGACCTCCGACTCGGCAGGAGCGACGAGGGGCTTTCCGGCCCGTCCCCCCCTCTCCTTCCCCCCCAGAAAAGGAGAGAGAGCTGACTCGGACCGGGAAAAGCTGCCTACGGCACCTGGGATTCCCAGGCGGTCACCCATCCAAGTACTAGCCAGGCCCGGGACGGTTTACCTTCCGAGATCGGACGGGATCGGGGGCGTTCGGTCCGGTATGGCCGTAGGCACCCGGCCCCGCGCCTCCTCGCCCGCTTTCCCCTGCCGACGCCCGGGCCTGCCGCACGGTGAGCCCCGGTCGGACTGCCCCCCCCCCTGCGGCAGGGCCCCCGTCTCTCGCGGGCCCGGTCCTTTTTTCCTTTTCGAGCTCCGGGGCCCGGGCTGGCCGCCAGAGCCCCTCCGCCCGCCCTCCCCGGCGTCGGGGAAAATACTGTCCCAGACTTCCAGTGCGCCCGATCCTGTCAGCCGGGGGGTGGGGAGGGGCAGTCCCTCGCTGCGGCCGGGGAGGGTGAGCCCAGGGCGGCTTGCCTGCCGTGCGAGGCCCCTCTCGGCCACCAGGTCAACCCCGAGTCGAAAGGGCTGAAAAATTTTCAGAGTCCCCTCCCGGGCACCAGGTCAACCCGTGGAATCGGACGGGTTCACCTGCTGGCCGGTTCGCTTCCCGGGCACCAGGTCAACCCGTGGAATCGAAAGGGTTCACCTGCTGGCCGGTTTGCTTTCCGGCCACCAGGTCAACCCCTAGGGGTTTTAACGGGGGCAAGCCCGGTGGCCTCTTTCCCGTCCGGTCACCAGGTCAACCCGGATCTCCCTCCTTCCCTGGGCGTCCCCTCCTCGGAGGCGTCAGGTTCCATTTCCCCCCCCCCCAGACTTCCAGGGGCCCGATCCAGTCGGCCGGGAGGCAGTCCCTCGCTGCGGCCGGGGAGGGTGAGCCCAGGGCGGCCTGGTCCATGTCTCTAGTGGGCCCGATCCTTTTTTTTTTTTTCGAGCTCCGGGGCCAGGCCCGCCCGGGCAGCCCTCCTCGGAGGCGTGGGGCGATTTCCCCCCCCCACCCCCAGACTTCCAGGGGCCCGATCCTGTCGGCCGGGAGGCAGTCCCTCGCTGCGGCCGGGGAGGGTCAGCCCAGGGCGGCTTGCCTGCCGTGCGAGTCCCCTCTCGGCCACCAGGTCAACCCCGAGTCGAAAGGGCTGAAAAATTTTCAGAGTCCCCTCCCGGTCACCAGGTCAACCCGTGGAATCGAACGGGTTCACCTGCTGGCCGGTTCGCTTTCCGGCCACCAGGTCAACCCGTGGAATCGAAAGGGTTCACCTGCTGGCCGGTTCGCTTTCCGGCCACCAGGTCAACCCCTAGGTTTTAAGGGGGGGGGACGCCCGGTGGCCTCTTTCCCGTCCGGTCACCAGGTCAACCCGGATCTCCCTCCTTCCCTGGGCGCCCCCTCCTCGGAGGCGTCAGGTTCCATTCTTTTTTCCAGACTTCCAGGGGCCCGATCCAGTCGGCCGGGTGGCAGTCCCTCGCTGCGGCCGGGGAGGGTCAGCCCAGGGCGGCTTGCCTGCCGTGCGAGTCCCCTCTCGGCCACCAGGTCAACCCCGAGTCGAAAGGGCTGAAAAATTTTCAGAGTCCCCTCCCGGGCACCAGGTCAACCCGTGGAATCGAACGGGTTCACCTGCTGGCCGGTTCGCTTCCCGGGCACCAGGTCAACCCGTGGAATCGAAAGGGTTCACCTGCTGGCCGGTTCGCTTTCCGGCCACCAGGTCAACCCCTAGGTTTTAAGGGGGGGGACGCCCGGTGGCCTCTTTCCCGTCCGGTCACCAGGTCAACCCGGATCTCCCTCCTTCCCTGGGCGCCCCCTCCTCGGAGGCGTCAGGTTCCAGTCTTTTTTCCAGACTTCCAGGGGCCCGATCCAGTCGGCCGGGAGGCAGTCCCTCGCTGCGGCCGGGGAGGGTGAGCCCAGGGCGGCCTGGTCCATGTCTCTAGTGGGCCCGATCCTTTTTTTTTTTTCGAGCTCCGGGGCCAGGCCCGCCCGGGCAGCCCTCCTCGGAGGCGTGGGGCGATTTCCCCCCCCCACCCCCAGACTTCCAGGGGCCCGATCCTGTCGGCCGGGAGGCAGTCCCTCGCTGCGGCCGGGGAGGGTCAGCCCAGGGCGGCCTGCTTGGCGGCCGGGTCCATGTCTCTAGTGGGCCCGATCCTTTTTTTCCCTTTTCCGGCTCCGGGGCCCGGGGTGCTCGGGTAGCCCTCCGCGGTGGCGTCGGCCAATTTTTTTTAAAATCAGACTTCCGTGGGCCCGATCCTGACGGCCGGGAGGCAGTCCCTCGCCGCGTCCGGGGACGGCGAGACGCTCGGCCACCGGGTCAACCCGGAGGAAGCGGGCTGGGGGAAAAAAAAAAAAAAAAAGTTTTCCAAGTCCGAAAAATTTTCAAAGTCCCCTCTCGGCCACCAGGTCAACCCCTTTGGAGCGAATGGGTTGACCTGACGGCCGGTCGTCTCGCGGATGTCCGGAAGGGGTCGCCCCACGCCGTCTCGGCCGACCGAGGGAACCACGAGGTGGCGCCCGGTTCCAGTTTCGTACCGCCGAAGGCGGGGCTTTGGCTTTTTCGACCTGCCTTTCGAGGATTGTGTGAGGAGATTTCTGAGGACAGGTTTTTCAGAGCCTGTGAGAACCGGAGCTCAGCCTAGGGGATCAATCCGAGTATTGTACCCGACCCTGCCCGGCGTGGGAGGGGGGGAGCGGGCCCGTTTGAGGGCGGAGGCCAGCACCCGGCCCTCCGCCGAGACGGCCCGCTTTTCCCGGCTCTTAGCTCACGGGCCCCGCAGCGGCCGGGAGCCGAGCTCCGAGTGTCGGCGCCCCCCGGAGGGAGGGGGGGCCCGCTCCTCTCGCGCCCGCCGATCGATGTGGCGCTGACGTTCGCGACGGGAAGGGCCCTTCGCGGGCCGGCACCCCAACCGCGGGGCCGTCCGGTGTTCAGGCGGATGGGGACCCTCTTCCTTTTCGCGTGCACGGATCCAGGGACCGATGGGGACTTCCCTCCTCGGGGCGGCCCGGGCACCTGCCCGGCCCTCCGTGCGTGGGGCCGTCTGGCCG
>NW_027052711.1:671045-675412 GCF_011386835.1 Chrysemys picta bellii
GGCAGTGGTGCTGAGGACCGCAGAGGGGGGCTTAATAGTCGAGACGGAGCAGGTCCGGGGGAGGCTTAATAGTCGTCCCCCGGCCAGTGCGGGGGAGGCTTAATAGTCGTCCCCCGGGTACTCCGGGGGCCAGGCTTAATAGTCGTCCCCCGAGGACTCCGGGGGCAGGCTTAACAGTCATCCGCCCCGGGCGCTCCAGGGGGAAAGCTTAATAGTCCTCCCCCGAGAGTGTGTGTGTGTGTGTGGGAGGGAGGCTTAGCAGTCTTGCCCCGGGCGGTCCGGTGGGGGAGGCTTAGCAGTCGTCATCCGAGGACTCCGGGGGCAGGCTTAATAGTGGTTCCAGGGGAGGCTTAATAGTCGTCCCCCGGGCAGTCCGGGAGAGGCTTAATCGTCATCCCCCGACAGTGTGTGTGTGTGTGTGGGGGGGGAGGCTTAGCAGTCTTCCCCCAGGCTGGGTGGGGGCCTGGCGGGAGGCGTCGCAGTCTTCCCCCGGGCGGTCCGGTGGGGGAGGCTTAGCAGTCGTCATCAGGGCGGTCCGGGGGGTGGGGGGAGGCCTCAGAGTCGTCCCTCGGAGAGCCGGGTCGGCGGCGGTGGCGGGTGTCAGGCTTTACGTCCAGCCTCCGGAGGGTGAGCGTCCTCGGACGGGATGCAGCTGCCGCAGAGAGGCAGCCTCTGAGGCAAGGAGCGGAGCACCGAGGCTGGGGAGAGGGGAGCAGGAGCCGGGGGCTGGGGTGGGTGGGTGGGGGGGGCGTTCAGGACAACCGATCAAGCCCCGGGAAGCGGCTGTCAAATGTTCAAAGTCCCCCCCGGGACAACAGGTCAAGCCCTGGGAGGCGGCTGTCAAATGTTCAAAGTCCCCACCGGGACAACAGGTCAACCCCCGGGAAGCGGCTGTCAAATTTTCAAAGTCCCCGTTCGGCCACCAGGTCAACCCGCTGAATCTACTGGGTTGACCTGGCGGCCGGTTTGCTTTCCGGCCACCAGGTCAACCCATTGGATTCGACGGGTTGACCTGGCGACCGGTTTGCTTTCCGGCCACCAGGTCAACCCATTGGATTCGACGGGTTGACCTGGTGGCCGGTTTGCTTTCCGGACCGGATGTCACCCCACTCCCAGGGCAGCGCGGCAGTGGTGCTGAGGACCGCAGAGGGGGGGCTTAATAGTCGAGAGGGAGCAGGTCCGGGGGAGGCTTAATAGTCGTCCCCCGAGGACTCCGGGGGCCAGGCTTAATAGTCGTCCCCCCGGGCGCTCCAGGGGGAAAGCTTAATAGTCCTCCCCCGAGGATAGGCTTAATAGTCGCCCCCCGGCCAGTCCGGGGGAGGCTTAATAGTCGTTCCAGGGGAGGCTTAATAGTCATCCCCCGGGCAGTCCGCGGGAGGCTTAATAGTCGTCCCCCGAGTGCTCCGGGGGGCAGGCTTAATAGTCGTTCCCCAGGCAGTCTGGGAGAGGCTTAAGAGTCATCCCCCGACAGTGTGGGTGTGGGTGTGGGCGGGGGGGAGGCTTAGCAGTCGTCCCCAGGGCGGTCCGGGGGTGGGGGGAGGCCTCAGAGTCGTCCCTCCGAGAGCCGTGTCGGCGGCGGTGGCGGGTGTCAGGCTTTACGTCCAGCCTCCGGAGGGTGAGCGTCCTCGGACGCGATGCAGCCGCCGCAGAGAGGCAGCCTCCGAGGCAGGGAGCGGAGCACCGAGGCTGGGGAGTGGGGAGCAGGAGCCGGGGGGGAGGTGGGGGGCGTTCAGGACAACAGGTCAACCCCCTGGAAGCGGCTGTCAAATGTTCAACGTCCCCACTCGGCCACCAGGTCAAGCCCCGGGAAGCGGCTGTAAAATTCTCAAAGTCCCCACCGGGACAATAGGTCAAGCCCTGGGAGGCGGCTGTCAAATGTTCAAAGTCCCCACCGGGACAACAGGTCAACCCCCGGGAAGCGGCTGTCAAATTTTCAAAGTCCCCGTTCGGCCACCAGGTCAACCCGCTGAATCTACTGGGTTGACCTGGCGGCCGTTTTGCTTTCCGGCCACCAGGTCAACCCATTGGTTTCGACGGGTTGACCTGGCGGCTGGTTTGCTTTCCGGCCACCAGGTCAACCCATTGGATTCGACGGGTTGACCTGGTGGCCGGTTTGCTTTCCGGCCCGGGTGTCACCCCACTCCGAGGGCAGCACGGCAGTGGTCTTGAGGACCACAGAGGGGGGCTTAATAGTCGAGACGGAGCAGGTCCGGGGGAGGCTTAATAGTCGCCCCCCGGCCAGTCCGGGGGAGGCTTAATAGTCGTCCCCCGAGGACTCCGGGGGCCAGGCTTAATAGTCGTCCCCCCCCGGGCGCTCCAGGGGGGAAAGCTTAATAGTCCTCCCCCGAGGACTCCGGGGGCAGGCTTAACAGTCGTCCGCCCCGGGCGCTCCAGGGGGAAAGCTTAATAGTCCTCCCCCGACAGTGTGTGTGTGTGTGTGTGGGAGGGAGGCTTAGCAGTCTTGCCCCGGGCGGTCCGGTGGGGGAGGCTTAGCAGTCGTCCCCAGGGCGGTCCGGGGGTGGGGGGGGGGGGGAGGCCTCACAGTCGTCCCTCGGAGAGCCGGGTCAGCGGCAGTGGTGGGTTTACGTCCAGCCTCCGGAGGGTGCGCGTCCTCGGAGGCGATGCAGGCGCCGCAGAGAGGCAGCCTCCGAGGCAGGGAGCGGAGCACCGAGGCTGGGGAGAGGGGAGCAGGAGCCGGGGGCTGGGGCTGGGGGTGGGGGGCGTTCAGGACAACCGGTCAAGCCCCGGGAAGCAGCTGTCAAATGTTCCAAGTCCCCACTCGGCCACCAGGTCCACCCCAGTCTAGCAATGGGGTTGACCTGGCTGACGGCCGGTTAGTATCAAGGTAAACTCACCGTCGTCCACAGGAGGGCAGCTCTCAGGCCGGCCGGCTGCGGCTGACTCTGGGGCGGCGCCCGGTCCCGGCAGCGAGGGGCGGGGGGCGCGGAGCGAGACGGGGCTAACCGGGGGGGGGCGCCTCCTGCGACTTTGGGGGCCGCGGGTCGTCAGTGGCGTGCAGGCCGGGCCTCTCCCGGGGGATTCGGGGGGGCGGTCCTGCGGGCCGGGCGCAGGGGGCTCGAGCGAGCCCGGGCCGGTCCGCCCCGGGGCCGGGGTCTCCGCCTGCGGCTCAGGGGGGCGCGGGTCGTCGGGGGAGGAAGCCCGGGGGAGCCGCACACCGGCCCGCCAGGCCAGGCCTGGCCTGGATGGCCGCGGGGGGATTCGGGGCGGTCCCGCGGGCCGGGGGCCGGGCGCAGGGGAGGCGGGGGGGCCGAGCGAGTCCGTCCCGGGCCCGGGGCCTCCCCCTGCGGCTTTGGGGTCCGTGGGTCCCCGCTGGAGGAAGCCACTGGGAGCTGGACACCCGCCGTCCGTCCCGCCAGGCCAGGCCTGGCCTGGGTGGCCGCGGGGGGATTCGGGGCGGTCCCGCGGGCCGGGGGCCGGGCGCAGGGGAGGCGGGGGGGCCGAGCGAGTCGGGCCCGGGCCCGGGGCCTCCCCCTGCGGCTTTGGGGTCCGTGGGTCCCCGCTGGAGGAAGCCGCTGGGCGCTGGACACCCGCCGTCCGTCCCGCCTGGCCAGGCCTGGCCTGGGTGGCCGCGGGGGGATTCGGGGCGGTCCCGCGGGCCGGGGGCCGGGCGCAGGGGAGGCGGGGGGGCCGAGCGAGTCGGGCCCGGGCCCGGGGCCTCCCCCTGCGGCTTTGGGGTCCGTGGGTCCCCGCTGGAGGAAGCCGCTGGGCGCTGGACACCCGCCGTCCGTCCCGCCTGGCCAGGCCTGGCCTGGGTGGCCGCGGGGGGATTCGGGGCGGTCCCGCGGGCCGGCGGCCGGGCGCAGGGGGTCCGAGCGAGTCCGTCCCGGGCCCGGGGCCTCCCCCTGCGGCTTTGGGGTCCGTGGGTCCCCGCTGGAGGAAGCCGCTGGGCGCTGGACACCCGCCGTCCGTCCCGCCTGGCCAGGCCTGGCCTGGGTGGCCGCGGGGGGGGATTCGGGGCGGACCTGCGGGCCGGCGGCCGGGAGGGTCCGGGCCAGTCCGCCCCATGCCCGGGGTCTCCCCCAGCGGCTTCGGTGGCCCCGGGGGGGGTCCTCCGCGGAGGAAGCCGGGTGGGTGGGGAGCCGGACCCCAGGCGCCCAGACCCGTGACCTGCGGCCGCGACCTCCGACTCGGCAGGAGCGACGAGGGGCTTTCCGGCCCGTCCCCCCCTCTCCTTCCCCCCCAGAAAAGGAGAGAGAGCTGACTCGGACCGGGAAAAGCTGCCTACGGCACCTGGGATTCCCAGGCGGTCACCCATCCAAGTACTAGCCAGGCCCGGGACGGTTTACCTTCCGAGATCGGACGGGATCGGGGGCGTTCGGTCCGGTATGGCCGTAGGCACCCGGCCC
>NW_027052711.1:675912-692912 GCF_011386835.1 Chrysemys picta bellii
TGGGAAGGAGGCCGAGCCCTGTGTAGGGGGCGGGACTTGGCTGATTAAGGGGCCCATAAAAGCGGCAGACCAGCCAGGCAGCGGTACAGCTGCCAGCAGCGGCAGCAAACAGGGCGGCTAACAGGGGAGTTCTCATTGGAGGAGAAGGTACCTGTATTTGCATCTCTCCTTGTGTGTTCTTGTGTCTGTGTTTGTTTGTAGGGGCCGGCAGGGGCTGGGTGCTGGGAAGGACGCCGAGCCCTGTGTAGGGGGCGGGGCTTGGCTGATTAAGGGGCCCATAAAAGAGGCCGCCCAGCCAGGCAGCGGTACAGCTGCGAGCAGCGGCAGCAAACAGGGCGGCTAACAGGGGAGTTTGAGACAGAGTTCTCATTGGAGGAGAAGGTACCTGTATTTGCATCTGTCCTTGTGTGTTCTTGTGTGTTTGTTTGTAGGGGCCGGCAGCGGCTGGGTGCCGGGAAGGACGCCGAGCCCTGAGTAGGGGGCGGGGCTTGGCTGATTAAGGGGCCCATAAAAGCGGCCGCAAGCCAGGCAGCGGTACAGCTGCGAGCAGCGGCAGCAAACAGGGCGGCTAACATTGGAGTTTGAGAGAGAGTTCTCATTGGAGGAGAAGGTACCTGTATTTGCATCTGTCCTTGTGTGTTCTTGTGTGTGTGTTGGTTTGTAGGGGCCGGCAGGGGCTGCGTGCTGGGAAGGACGCCGAGCCCTGTGTAGGGGGCGGGGCTTGGCTGATTAAGGGGCCCGTAAAAGCGGCCGCGGTACAGCTACGAGCAGCGGCAGCAAACACGGCGGCTAACAGGGGAGTTTGAGACAGAGTTCTCATTGGAGGAGAAGGTACCTGTATTTGCATCTGTCCTTGTGTGTTCTTGTGTGTTTGTTTGTAGGGGCCGGCAGGGGCTGGGTGCTGGGAAGGACGCCGAGCCCTGTGTAGGGGGCGGGGCTTTGCTGATTCAGGGGCCCATAAAAGCGGCCGCCCAGCCAGGCAGCGGTACAGCTGCGAGCAGCAAACAGGGCGGCTAACAGGGGAGTTTGAGAGAGAGTTCTCATTGGAGGAGAAGGTACCTGTTTTTGCATCTGTCCTTGTGTGTTCTTGTGTGTTTGTTTGTAGGGGCCGGCAGGGGCTGGGTGCTGGGAAGGACGCCGAGACCTGAGTAGGGGGCGGGGCTTGGCTGATTAAGGGGCCCATAAAAGCGGCCGCCCAGAGAGGCAGAGGTACAGCTGCGAGCAGCGGCAGCAAACAGGGCGGCTAACAGGTGAGTTTGAGAGAGAGTTCTCATTGGAGGAGAAGGTACCTGTATTTGCATCTGTCCTTGTGTGTTCTTGTGTGTTTGTTTGTAGGGGCCGGCAGCGGCTGGGTGCCGGGAAGGACGCCGAGCCCTGAGTAGTGGGCGGGGCTTGGCTGATTAAGGGGCCCATAAAAGCGGCCGCCAAGCCAGGCAGCGGTACAGCTGCGAGCAGCGGCAGCAAACACGGCGGCTAACAGGGGAGTTTGAGAGAGAGTTCTCATTGGAGGAGAAGGTACCTGTATTTGCATCTGTCCTTGTGTGTTCTTGTGTGTGTGTTTGTTTGTAGGGGCCGGCAGGGGCTGCGTGCTGGGAAGGACGCCGAGCCCTGTGTAGGGGGCGGGGCTTGGCTGCTTAAGGGGCCCGTAAAAGCGGCCGCGGTACAGCTGCGAGCAGCGGCAGCAAACACGGCGGCTAACAGGGGAGTTTGAGACAGAGTTCTCATTGGAGGAGAAGGTACCTGTATTTGCATCTGTCCTTGTGTGTTCTTGTGTGTTTGTTTGTAGGGGCCGGCAGGGGCTGGGTGCTGGGAAGGACGCCGAGCCCTGTGTAGGGGGCGGGGCTTGGCTGATTAAGGGGCCCATAAAAGCGGCCGCCCAGCCAGGCAGCGGTACAGCTGCGAGCAGCGGCAGCAAACAGGGCGGCTAACAGGGGAGTTTGAGAGAGAGTTCTCATTGGAGGAGAAGGTACCTGTATTTGCATCTGTCCTTGTGTGTTCTTGTGTGTTTGTTTGTAGGGGCCGGGAGGGGCTGGGTGCCGGGAAGGAGGCCGAGCCCTGTGTACGGGGCGGGGCTTTGCTGATTAAGGGGCCCATAAAAGCGGCCGCCCAGCCAGGCAGCGGTACAGCTGCGAGCAGTGGCAGCAAACAGGGCGGCTAACAGGGGAGTTCTCATTGGAGGAGAAGGTACCTGTATTTGCATCTCTCCTTGTGTGTTCTTGTGTCTGTGTTTGTTTGTTGGGGTTGGCAGGGTCTGGGTGCTGGGAAGGAGGCCGAGCCCTGTGTAGGGGTCGGGGCTTGGCTGATTAAGGGGCCCATAAAAGCGGCCGCCCAGCCAGGCAGCGGTACAGCTGCGAGCAGCGGCAGCAAACAGGGCGGCTAACAGGGGAGTTTGAGAGAGAGTTCTCATTGGAGGAGAAGGTACCTGTATCTGTCCTTGTGTGCTCTTGTGTGTGTGTTTGTTTGTAGGGGCCGGCAGGGGCTGGGTGCTGGGAAGGACGCCGAGCCCTGTGTAGGGGGCGGGGCTTGGCTGATTAAGGGGCCCATAAAAGCGGCCGCCCAGCCAGGCAGCGGTACAGCTGCGAGCAGCGGCAGCAAACAGGGCGGCTAACAGGGGAGTTTGAGAGAGAGTTCTCATTGGAGGAGAAGGTACCTGTATTTGCATCTGTCCTTGTGTGGTCTTGTGTGTTTGTTTGTAGGGGCCGGCAGGGGCTGCGTGCTGGGAAGGACGCCGAGCCCTGTGTAGGGGGCGGGGCTTGGCTGATTATGGGGCCCATAAAAGCGGCCGCCCAGCCAGGCAGCGGTACAGCTGTGAGCAGCGGCAGCAAACAAGGCGGCTAACAGGGGAGTTTGAGAGAGAGTTCTCATTGGAGGAGAAGGTACCTGTATTTGCATCTGTCCTTGTGTCTTCTTGTGTGTGTGTTTGTTTGTAGGGGCCGGCAGGGGCTGGGTGCTGGGAAGGACGCCGAGCCCTGTGTAGGGGGCGGGGCTTGGCTGATTAAGGGGCCATAAAAGCGGCCGCCCAGCCAGGCAGCGGTACAGCTGCGAGCAGCGGCAGCAAACAGGGCTGCTAACAGGGGAGTTCTCATTGGAGGAGAAGGTACCTGTATTTGCATCTGTCCTTGTGTGTTCTTGTGTGTTTGTTTGTAGGGGCCGGCAGGGGCTGGGTGCTGGGAAGGACGCCGAGCCCTGTGTAGGGGGCGGGGCTTGGCTGATTAAGGGGCCGATAAAAGCGGCTGCCCAGCCAGGCAGCGGTAGCAAACAGAGCGGCTAACAGGGGAGTTCTCACTGGAGGAGAAGGTACCTGTATTTGCATCTCTCCTTGTGTGTTCTTGTGTGTGTGTTTGTTTGTAGGGGCTGGCAGGGGCTGGGTGCTGGGAAGGACGCCGAGCCCTCTGTAGGGGGCGGGGCTTGGCTGATTAAGGGGCCCATAAAAGCGGCCGCCCAGCCAGGCAGCGGTACAGCTGCGAGCAGCGGCGGCTAACAGGGGAGTTTGAGTGAGAGTTCTCATTGGAGGAGAAGGTACCTGTATTTCCATCTGTCCTTGTGTCTTCTTGTGTGTTTGTTTGTAGGGGCCGGCAGGGGCTGGGTGCTGGGAAGGACACCGAGCCCTGTGTAGGGGGCGGGGCTTGGCTGATTAAGGGGCCCATAAAAGCGGCCGCCCAGCCAGGCAGCGGTACAGCTGCGAGCAGCGACAGCAAACAGGGCGGCTAAGAGGGGAGTTTGAGAGAGAGTTCTCATTGGAGGAGAAGGTACCTGTATTTGCATCTGTCCTTGTGTGTTCTTGTGTGTTTGTTTGTGGGGCCCGGCAGGGGCTGGGTGCTGGGAAGGAGGCTGAGCCCTGTGTAGGGGGCGGGGCTTGGCTGATTAAGGGGCCCATAAAAGCGGCCGCCCAGCCAGGCAGCGGAACAGCTGCGAGCAGCGGCAGCAAACAGGGCGGCTAACAGGGGAGTTCTCATTGGAGGAGAAGGTACCTGTATTTGCATCTGTCCTTGTGTGTTCTTGTGTGTGTGTTTGTTTGTAGGGGCTGGCAGGGTCTGGGTGCTGGGAAGGACGCCGAGCCCTGTGTAGGGGGCGGGGCTTGGCTGATTAAGGGGCCCATAAAAGCGGCCGGCCAGCCAGGCAGCGGTACAGCTGCGAGCAGCGGCAGCAAACAGGGCGGCTAACAGGGGAGTTTGAGAGAGAGTTCTCATTGGAGGAGAAGGTACCTGTATTTGCATCTGTCCTTGTGTGGTCTTGTGTGTTTGTTTGTAGGGGCCGGCAGGGGCTGGGTGCTGGGAAGGACGCCGAGCCCTGTGTAGGGGGCGGGGCTTGGCTGATTAAGGGGCCCATAAAAGCGGCCGCCCAGCCAGGCAGCGGTACAGCTGTGAGCAGCGGCAGCAAACAGGGCGGCTAACAGGGGAGTTTGAGAGAGAGTTCTCATTGGAGGAGAAGGTACCTGTATTTGCATCTGTCCTTGTGTGTTTGTTTGTAGGGACCGGCAGGGGCTGGGTGCTGGGAAGGACGCCGAGCCCTGTGTAGGGGGCGGGGCTTGGCTGATTAAGGGGCCCATAAAAGCGGCCGCGCAGCCAGGCAGCGGTACAGCTGCGAGCAGCGGCAGCAAACAGGGCGGCTAACAGGGGAGTTTGAGAGAGAGTTCTCATTGGAGGAGAAGGTACCTGTATTTGCATCTGTCCTTGTGTGTTCTTGTGTGTTTGTTTGTAGGGACCAGCAGGGGCTGGGTGCTGGGAAGGAGGCCGAGCCCTGTGTAGGGGGCGGGGCTTGGCTGATTAAGGGGCCCACAAAAGCGGCCGCCCAGCCAGGCAGCGGTACAGCTGCGAGCAGCGGCAGCAAACAGGGCGGCTAACAGGGGAGTTCTCATTGGAGGAGAAGGTACCTGTATTTGCATCTGTCCTTGTGTGTTCTTGTGTGTGTGTTTGTAGTGGCCGGCAGGGTCTGGGTGCTGGGAAGGACGCCGAGCCCTGTGTAGGGGGCGGGGCTTGGCTGATTAAGGGGCCCATAAAAGCGGCCGCCCAGCCAGGCAGCGGTACAGCTGTGAGCAGCGGCAGCAAACAGGGCGGCTAACAGGGGAGTTTGAGAGAGAGTTCTCATTGGAGGAGAAGGTACCTGTATTTGCATCTGTCCTTGTGTGTTTGTTTGTAGGGACCGGCAGGGGCTCGGTGCTGGGAAGGACGCCGAGCCCTGTGTAGGGGGCGGGGCTTGGCTGATGAAGGGGCCCATAAAAGCGGCCGCCCAGCCAGGCAGCGGTACAGCTGCGAGCAGCGGCGGCTAACAGGGGAGTTTGAGAGAGAGTTCTCATTGGAGGAGAAAGTACCTGTATTTGCATCTGTCTTTGTGTGTTCTTGTGTGTTTGTTTGTAGGGGCCGGCAGGGGCTGGGTGCTGGGAAGGACGCCGAGCCCTGTGTAGGGGGCGGGGCTTGGCTGATTAAGGGGCCCATAAAAGCGGCCGCCCAGCCAGGCAGCGGTACAGCTGCGAGCAGCGGCAGCAAACAGGGCGGCTAACAGGGGAGTTTGAGAGAGAGTTCTCATTGGAGGAGAAGGTACCTGTATTTGCATCTGTCCTTGTGTGTTCTTGTGTGTTTGTTTCTAGGGGCCAGCAGGGGCTGGGTGCTGGGAAGGAGGCCGAGCCCTGTGTAGGGGGCGGGGCTTGGCTGATTAAGGGGCCCACAAAAGCGGCCGCCCAGCCAGGCAGCGGTACAGCTGCGAGCAGCGGCAGCAAACAGGGCGGCTAACAGGGGAGTTCTCATTGGAGGAGAAGGTACCTGTATTTGCATCTGTCCTTGTGTGTTCTTGTGTGTGTGTTTGTTTGTAGGGGCCGGCAGGGTCTGGGTGCTGGGAAGGACGCCGAGCCCTGTGTAGGGGGCGGGGCTTGGCTGATTAAGGGGCCCATAAAAGCGGCCGCCCAGCCAGGCAGCGGTACAGCTGTGAGCAGCGGCAGCAAAAAGGGCGGCTAACAGGGGAGTTTGAGAGAGAGTTCTCATTGGAGGAGAAGGTACCTGCATTTGCATCTGTCCTTGTGTGTTCTTGTGTGTGTTTGTTTGTAGGGGCCGGCAGGGGCTGGGTGCTGGGAAGGACGCCGAGCCCTGTGTAGGGGGCGGGGCTTGGCTGATTAAGGGGCCCACAAAAGCGGCCGCCCAGCCAGGCAGCGGTACAGCTGCGAGCAGCGGCAGCAAACAGGGCGGCTAACAGGGGAGTTCTCATTGGAGGAGAAGGTACCTGTATTTGCATATGTCCTTGTGTGTTCTTGTGTGTGTGTTTGTTTGTAGGGGCCGGCAGGGTCTGGGTGCTGGGAAGGACGCCGAGCCCTGTGTAGGGGGCGGGGCTTGGCTGATTAAGGGGCCCATAAAAGCGGCCGCCCAGCCAGGCAGCGGTACAGCTGCGAGCAGCGGAAGCAAACAGGGCGGCTAACAGGGGAGTTTGAGAGAGTTCTCATTGGAGGAGAAGGTACCTGCATTTGCATCTGTCCTTGTGTGTTCTTGTGTGTGTGTTTGTTTGTAGGGGCCGGCAGGGGCTGGGTGCTGGGAAGGACGCCGAGCCCTGTGTAGGGGGCGGGGCTTGGCTGATTAAGGGGCCCATAAAAGCGGCCGCCCAGCCAGGCAGCAGTACAGCTGCGAGAAGCGGCAGCAAACAGGGCGGCTAACAGGGGAGTTTGAGAGAGAGTTCTCATTGGAGGAGAAGGTACCTGTATTTGCATCTGTCCTTGTGTGTTCTTGTGTGTGTTTGTTTGTAGGGGCCGGCAGGGGCTGGGTGCTGGGAAGGACGCCGAGCCCTGTGTAGGGGGCGGGGCTTGGCTGATTAAGGGGCCCATAAAAGCGGCCGCGGTAGAGCTGCGAGCAGCGGCAGCAAACAGGGCGGCTAACAGGGGAGTTTGAGAGAGAGTTCTCATTGGAGGAGAAGTTACCTGTATTTGCATCTGTCCTTGTGTGTTCTTGTGTGTTTGTTTGTAGGGGCCGGCAGGGGCTGGGTGCTGGGAAGGACGCCAAGCCCTGTGCAGGGGGCGGGGCTTGGCTGACTAAGGGGCCCATAAAAGCGGCCGCCCAGCCAGGCAGCGGTACAGCTGCGAGCAGCAGCAGCAAACAGGGCGGCTAACAGGGGAGTTTGAGAGAGAGTTCTCATTGGAGGAGAAGGTACCTGTATTTGCATCTGTCCTTGTGTGTTCTTGTGTGTTTGTTTGTGGGGGCCGGCAGCGGCTGGGTGCCGGGAAGGACGCCGAGCCCTGAGTACGGGGCGGGGCTTGGCTGATTAAGGGGCCCATAAAAGCGGCCGCCCAGCCAGGCAGCGGTACAGCTGCGAGCAGCGGCAGCAGACAGGGCGGCTAACAGGGGAGTTTGAGAGAGAGTTCTCATTGGAGGAGAAGGTACCTGTGTTTGCATCTGTCCTTGTGTGGTCTTGTGTGTTTGTTTGTAGGGGCCGGCAGGGGCTGGGTGCTGGGAAGGACGCCGAGCCCTGTGTAGGGGGCGGGGCTTGGCTGATTAAGGGGCCCATAGAAGCGGCCGCCCAGCCAGGCAGCGGTACAGCTGCGAGAAGCGGCAGCAAACAGGGCGGCTAACAGGGGAGTTTGAGAGAGAGTTCTCATTGGAGGAGAAAGTACCTGTATTTGCATCTGTCCTTGTGTGTTCTTGTGTGTGTGTTTCTTTGTAGGGGCCGGCAGGGGCTGGGTGCTGGGAAGGACGCTGAGCCCTGTGTAGGGGGCGGGGCTTGGCTGATTAAGGGGCCCATAAAAGCGGCCGCCCAGCCAGGCAGCGGTACAGCTGCGAGCAGCGGCAGCAAACAGGGCGGCTAACAGGGGAGTTTGAGAGAGAGTTCTCATTGGAGGAGAAGGTACCTGTATTTGCATCTGTCCTTGTGTGTTCTTGTGTGTTTGTTTGTAGGGGCCGGCAGGGGCTGGGTGCGGGGAAGGACACCGAGCCCTGTGTAGGGGGCGGGGCTTGGCTGATTAAGGGGCCCATAAAAGCGGCCGCCCAGCCAGGCAGCGGTACAGCTGCGAGCAGCGGCAGCAAACAGGGCGGCTAACAGGGGAGTTTGAGAGAGAGTTCTCATTGGAGGAGAAGGTCCCTGTATTTGCATCTGTCCTTGTGTGTTCTTGTGTGTTTGTTTGTAGGGGCCGGCAGCGGCTGGTTGCCGGGAAGGACGCCGAGCCCTGTGTAGGGGTCGGGGCTTGGCTGATTAAGGGGCCCATAAAAGCGGCCGCCAAGCCAGGCAGCGGTACAGCTGCGAGCAGCGGCAGCAAACAGGGCGGCTAACAGGGGAGTTTGAGAGAGAGTTCTCATTGGAGGAGAAGGTACCTGTATTTGCATCTGTCCTTGTGTGTTCTTGTGTGTGTGTTTGTTTGTAGGGGCCGGCAGGGGCTGCGTGCTGGGAAGGACTCCGAGCCCTGTGTAGGGGCCGGGGCTTGGCTGATTAAGGGGCCCATAAAAGCGGCCGCGGTACAGCTGCGAGCAGCGGCAGCAAGCAGGGCGGCTAACAGGGGAGTTTGAGAGAGAGTTCTCATTGGAGCAGAAGGTACCTGTATTTGCATCTGTCCTTGTGTGTTCTTGTGTGTGTGTTTGTTTGTAGGGGCTGGCAGGGGCTGGGTGCTGGGAAGGACGCCGAGCCCTGTGTAGGGGGCGGGGCTTGGCTGATTAAGGGGCCCATAAAAGCGGCCGCCCAGCCAGGCAGCGGTACAGCTGCGAGCAGCGGCGGCTAACAGGGGAGTTTGAGTGAGAGTTCTCATTGGAGGAGAAGGTACCTGTATTTGCATCTGTCCTTGTGTGTTCTTGTGTGTTTGTTTGTAGGGGCCGGCAGGGGCTGGGTGCTGGGAAGGACGCCGAGCCCTGTGTAGGGGGCGGGGCTTGGCTGATTAGGGGGCCCATAAAAGCGGCCGCCCAGCCAGGCAGCGGTACAGCTGCGAGCAGCGACAGCAAACAGGGCGGCTAACAGGGGAGTTTGAGAGAGAGTTCTCATTGGAGGAGAAGGTACCTGTATTTGCATCTGTCCTTGTGTGTTCTTGTGTGTTTGTTTGTAGGGGCCGGCAGGGGCTGGGTGCTGGGAAGGAGGCCGAGCCCTGTGTAGGGGGCGGGACTTGGCTGATTAAGGGGCCCATAAAAGCGGCAGACCAGCCAGGCAGCGGTACAGCTGCCAGCAGCGGCAGCAAACAGGGCGGCTAACAGGGGAGTTCTCATTGGAGGAGAAGGTACCTGTATTTGCATCTCTCCTTGTGTGTTCTTGTGTCTGTGTTTGTTTGTAGGGGCCGGCAGGGGCTGGGTGCTGGGAAGGACGCCGAGCCCTGTGTAGGGGGCGGGGCTTGGCTGATTAAGGGGCCCATAAAAGAGGCCGCCCAGCCAGGCAGCGGTACAGCTGCGAGCAGCGGCAGCAAACAGGGCGGCTAACAGGGGAGTTTGAGACAGAGTTCTCATTGGAGGAGAAGGTACCTGTATTTGCATCTGTCCTTGTGTGTTCTTGTGTGTTTGTTTGTAGGGGCCGGCAGCGGCTGGGTGCCGGGAAGGACGCCGAGCCCTGAGTAGGGGGCGGGGCTTGGCTGATTAAGGGGCCCATAAAAGCGGCCGCAAGCCAGGCAGCGGTACAGCTGCGAGCAGCGGCAGCAAACAGGGCGGCTAACATTGGAGTTTGAGAGAGAGTTCTCATTGGAGGAGAAGGTACCTGTATTTGCATCTGTCCTTGTGTGTTCTTGTGTGTGTGTTGGTTTGTAGGGGCCGGCAGGGGCTGCGTGCTGGGAAGGACGCCGAGCCCTGTGTAGGGGGCGGGGCTTGGCTGATTAAGGGGCCCGTAAAAGCGGCCGCGGTACAGCTACGAGCAGCGGCAGGAAACACGGCGGCTAACAGGGGAGTTTGAGAGAGAGTTCTCATTGGAGGAGACGGTACCTGTATTTGCATCTGTCCTTGTGTGTTCTTGTGTGTTTGTTTGTAGGGGCCGGCAGGGGCTGGGTGCTGGGAAGGACGCCGAGCCCTGTGTAGGGGGCGGGGCTTTGCTGATTCAGGGGCCCATAAAAGCGGCCGCCCAGCCAGGCAGCGGTACAGCTGCGAGCAGCAAACAGGGCGGCTAACAGGGGAGTTTGAGAGAGAGTTCTCATTGGAGGAGAAGGTACCTGTTTTTGCATCTGTCCTTGTGTGTTCTTGTGTGTTTGTTTGTAGGGGCCGGCAGGGGCTGGGTGCTGGGAAGGACGCCGAGCCCTGTGTAGGGGGCGGGGCTTGGCTGATTAAGGGGCCCATAAAAGCGGCCGCCCAGCCAGGCAGCGGTACAGCTGCGAGCAGCGGCAGCAAACAGGGCGGCTAACAGGGGAGTTTGAGAGAGAGTTCTCATTGGAGGAGAAGGTACCTGTATTTGCATCTGTCCTTGTGTGTTCTTGTGTGTTTGTTTCTAGGGGCCAGCAGGGGCTGGGTGCTGGGAAGGAGGCCGAGCCCTGTGTAGGGGGCGGGGCTTGGCTGATTAAGGGGCCCACAAAAGCGGCCGCCCAGCCAGGCAGCGGTACAGCTGCGAGCAGCGGCAGCAAACAGGGCGGCTAACAGGGGAGTTCTCATTGGAGGAGAAGGTACCTGTATTTGCATCTGTCCTTGTGTGTTCTTGTGTGTGTGTTTGTTTGTAGGGGCCGGCAGGGTCTGGGTGCTGGGAAGGACGCCGAGCCCTGTGTAGGGGGCGGGGCTTGGCTGATTAAGGGGCCCATAAAAGCGGCCGCCCAGCCAGGCAGCGGTACAGCTGTGAGCAGCGGCAGCAAAAAGGGCGGCTAACAGGGGAGTTTGAGAGAGAGTTCTCATTGGAGGAGAAGGTACCTGCATTTGCATCTGTCCTTGTGTGTTCTTGTGTGTGTTTGTTTGTAGGGGCCGGCAGGGGCTGGGTGCTGGGAAGGACGCCGAGCCCTGTGTAGGGGGCGGGGCTTGGCTGATTAAGGGGCCCACAAAAGCGGCCGCCCAGCCAGGCAGCGGTACAGCTGCGAGCAGCGGCAGCAAACAGGGCGGCTAACAGGGGAGTTCTCATTGGAGGAGAAGGTACCTGTATTTGCATATGTCCTTGTGTGTTCTTGTGTGTGTGTTTGTTTGTAGGGGCCGGCAGGGTCTGGGTGCTGGGAAGGACGCCGAGCCCTGTGTAGGGGGCGGGGCTTGGCTGATTAAGGGGCCCATAAAAGCGGCCGCCCAGCCAGGCAGCGGTACAGCTGCGAGCAGCGGAAGCAAACAGGGCGGCTAACAGGGGAGTTTGAGAGAGTTCTCATTGGAGGAGAAGGTACCTGCATTTGCATCTGTCCTTGTGTGTTCTTGTGTGTGTGTTTGTTTGTAGGGGCCGGCAGGGGCTGGGTGCTGGGAAGGACGCCGAGCCCTGTGTAGGGGGCGGGGCTTGGCTGATTAAGGGGCCCATAAAAGCGGCCGCCCAGCCAGGCAGCAGTACAGCTGCGAGAAGCGGCAGCAAACAGGGCGGCTAACAGGGGAGTTTGAGAGAGAGTTCTCATTGGAGGAGAAGGTACCTGTATTTGCATCTGTCCTTGTGTGTTCTTGTGTGTGTTTGTTTGTAGGGGCCGGCAGGGGCTGGGTGCTGGGAAGGACGCCGAGCCCTGTGTAGGGGGCGGGGCTTGGCTGATTAAGGGGCCCATAAAAGCGGCCGCGGTAGAGCTGCGAGCAGCGGCAGCAAACAGGGCGGCTAACAGGGGAGTTTGAGAGAGAGTTCTCATTGGAGGAGAAGTTACCTGTATTTGCATCTGTCCTTGTGTGTTCTTGTGTGTTTGTTTGTAGGGGCCGGCAGGGGCTGGGTGCTGGGAAGGACGCCAAGCCCTGTGCAGGGGGCGGGGCTTGGCTGACTAAGGGGCCCATAAAAGCGGCCGCCCAGCCAGGCAGCGGTACAGCTGCGAGCAGCAGCAGCAAACAGGGCGGCTAACAGGGGAGTTTGAGAGAGAGTTCTCATTGGAGGAGAAGGTACCTGTATTTGCATCTGTCCTTGTGTGTTCTTGTGTGTTTGTTTGTGGGGGCCGGCAGCGGCTGGGTGCCGGGAAGGACGCCGAGCCCTGAGTACGGGGCGGGGCTTGGCTGATTAAGGGGCCCATAAAAGCGGCCGCCCAGCCAGGCAGCGGTACAGCTGCGAGCAGCGGCAGCAGACAGGGCGGCTAACAGGGGAGTTTGAGAGAGAGTTCTCATTGGAGGAGAAGGTACCTGTGTTTGCATCTGTCCTTGTGTGGTCTTGTGTGTTTGTTTGTAGGGGCCGGCAGGGGCTGGGTGCTGGGAAGGACGCCGAGCCCTGTGTAGGGGGCGGGGCTTGGCTGATTAAGGGGCCCATAGAAGCGGCCGCCCAGCCAGGCAGCGGTACAGCTGCGAGAAGCGGCAGCAAACAGGGCGGCTAACAGGGGAGTTTGAGAGAGAGTTCTCATTGGAGGAGAAAGTACCTGTATTTGCATCTGTCCTTGTGTGTTCTTGTGTGTGTGTTTCTTTGTAGGGGCCGGCAGGGCCTGGGTGCTGGGAAGGACGCTGAGCCCTGTGTAGGGGGCGGGGCTTGGCTGATTAAGGGGCCCATAAAAGCGGCCGCCCAGCCAGGCAGCGGTACAGCTGCGAGCAGCGGCAGCAAACAGGGCGGCTAACAGGGGAGTTTGAGAGAGAGTTCTCATTGGAGGAGAAGGTACCTGTATTTGCATCTGTCCTTGTGTGTTCTTGTGTGTTTGTTTTTAGGGGCCGGCAGGGGCTGGGTGCGGGGAAGGACACCGAGCCCTGTGTAGGGGGCGGGGCTTGGCTGATTAAGGGGCCCATAAAAGCGGCCGCCCAGCCAGGCAGCGGTACAGCTGCGAGCAGCGGCAGCAAACAGGGCGGCTAACAGGGGAGTTTGAGAGAGAGTTCTCATTGGAGGAGAAGGTCCCTGTATTTGCATCTGTCCTTGTGTGTTCTTGTGTGTTTGTTTGTAGGGGCCGGCAGCGGCTGGTTGCCGGGAAGGACGCCGAGCCCTGTGTAGGGGTCGGGGCTTGGCTGATTAAGGGGCCCATAAAAGCGGCCGCCAAGCCAGGCAGCGGTACAGCTGCGAGCAGCGGCAGCAAACAGGGCGGCTAACAGGGGAGTTTGAGAGAGAGTTCTCATTGGAGGAGAAGGTACCTGTATTTGCATCTGTCCTTGTGTGTTCTTGTGTGTGTGTTTGTTTGTAGGGGCCGGCAGGGGCTGCGTGCTGGGAAGGACTCCGAGCCCTGTGTAGGGGCCGGGGCTTGGCTGATTAAGGGGCCCATAAAAGCGGCCGCGGTACAGCTGCGAGCAGCGGCAGCAAGCAGGGCGGCTAACAGGGGAGTTTGAGAGAGAGTTCTCATTGGAGCAGAAGGTACCTGTATTTGCATCTGTCCTTGTGTGTTCTTGTGTGTGTGTTTGTTTGTAGGGGCTGGCAGGGGCTGGGTGCTGGGAAGGACGCCGAGCCCTGTGTAGGGGGCGGGGCTTGGCTGATTAAGGGGCCCATAAAAGCGGCCGCCCAGCCAGGCAGCGGTACAGCTGCGAGCAGCGGCGGCTAACAGGGGAGTTTGAGTGAGAGTTCTCATTGGAGGAGAAGGTACCTGTATTTGCATCTGTCCTTGTGTGTTCTTGTGTGTTTGTTTGTAGGGGCCGGCAGGGGCTGGGTGCTGGGAAGGACGCCGAGCCCTGTGTAGGGGGCGGGGCTTGGCTGATTAGGGGGCCCATAAAAGCGGCCGCCCAGCCAGGCAGCGGTACAGCTGCGAGCAGCGACAGCAAACAGGGCGGCTAACAGGGGAGTTTGAGAGAGAGTTCTCATTGGAGGAGAAGGTACCTGTATTTGCATCTGTCCTTGTGTGTTCTTGTGTGTTTGTTTGTAGGGGCCGGCAGGGGCTGGGTGCTGGGAAGGAGGCCGAGCCCTGTGTAGGGGGCGGGACTTGGCTGATTAAGGGGCCCATAAAAGCGGCAGACCAGCCAGGCAGCGGTACAGCTGCCAGCAGCGGCAGCAAACAGGGCGGCTAACAGGGGAGTTCTCATTGGAGGAGAAGGTACCTGTATTTGCATCTCTCCTTGTGTGTTCTTGTGTCTGTGTTTGTTTGTAGGGGCCGGCAGGGGCTGGGTGCTGGGAAGGACGCCGAGCCCTGTGTAGGGGGCGGGGCTTGGCTGATTAAGGGGCCCATAAAAGAGGCCGCCCAGCCAGGCAGCGGTACAGCTGCGAGCAGCGGCAGCAAACAGGGCGGCTAACAGGGGAGTTTGAGACAGAGTTCTCATTGGAGGAGAAGGTACCTGTATTTGCATCTGTCCTTGTGTGTTCTTGTGTGTTTGTTTGTAGGGGCCGGCAGCGGCTGGGTGCCGGGAAGGACGCCGAGCCCTGAGTAGGGGGCGGGGCTTGGCTGATTAAGGGGCCCATAAAAGCGGCCGCAAGCCAGGCAGCGGTACAGCTGCGAGCAGCGGCAGCAAACAGGGCGGCTAACATTGGAGTTTGAGAGAGAGTTCTCATTGGAGGAGAAGGTACCTGTATTTGCATCTGTCCTTGTGTGTTCTTGTGTGTGTGTTGGTTTGTAGGGGCCGGCAGGGGCTGCGTGCTGGGAAGGACGCCGAGCCCTGTGTAGGGGGCGGGGCTTGGCTGATTAAGGGGCCCGTAAAAGCGGCCGCGGTACAGCTACGAGCAGCGGCAGCAAACACGGCGGCTAACAGGGGAGTTTGAGACAGAGTTCTCATTGGAGGAGAAGGTACCTGTATTTGCATCTGTCCTTGTGTGTTCTTGTGTGTTTGTTTGTAGGGGCCGGCAGGGGCTGGGTGCTGGGAAGGACGCCGAGCCCTGTGTAGGGGGCGGGGCTTTGCTGATTCAGGGGCCCATAAAAGCGGCCGCCCAGCCAGGCAGCGGTACAGCTGCGAGCAGCAAACAGGGCGGCTAACAGGGGAGTTTGAGAGAGAGTTCTCATTGGAGGAGAAGGTACCTGTTTTTGCATCTGTCCTTGTGTGTTCTTGTGTGTTTGTTTGTAGGGGCCGGCAGGGGCTGGGTGCTGGGAAGGACGCCGAGACCTGAGTAGGGGGCGGGGCTTGGCTGATTAAGGGGCCCATAAAAGCGGCCGCCCAGAGAGGCAGAGGTACAGCTGCGAGCAGCGGCAGCAAACAGGGCGGCTAACAGGTGAGTTTGAGAGAGAGTTCTCATTGGAGGAGAAGGTACCTGTATTTGCATCTGTCCTTGTGTGTTCTTGTGTGTTTGTTTGTAGGGGCCGGCAGCGGCTGGGTGCCGGGAAGGACGCCGAGCCCTGAGTAGTGGGCGGGGCTTGGCTGATTAAGGGGCCCATAAAAGCGGCCGCCAAGCCAGGCAGCGGTACAGCTGCGAGCAGCGGCAGCAAACACGGCGGCTAACAGGGGAGTTTGAGAGAGAGTTCTCATTGGAGGAGAAGGTACCTGTATTTGCATCTGTCCTTGTGTGTTCTTGTGTGTGTGTTTGTTTGTAGGGGCCGGCAGGGGCTGCGTGCTGGGAAGGACGCCGAGCCCTGTGTAGGGGGCGGGGCTTGGCTGCTTAAGGGGCCCGTAAAAGCGGCCGCGGTACAGCTGCGAGCAGCGGCAGCAAACACGGCGGCTAACAGGGGAGTTTGAGACAGAGTTCTCATTGGAGGAGAAGGTACCTGTATTTGCATCTGTCCTTGTGTGTTCTTGTGTGTTTGTTTGTAGGGGCCGGCAGGGGCTGGGTGCTGGGAAGGACGCCGAGCCCTGTGTAGGGGGCGGGGCTTGGCTGATTAAGGGGCCCATAAAAGCGGCCGCCCAGCCAGGCAGCGGTACAGCTGCGAGCAGCGGCAGCAAACAGGGCGGCTAACAGGGGAGTTTGAGAGAGAGTTCTCATTGGAGGAGAAGGTACCTGTATTTGCATCTGTCCTTGTGTGTTCTTGTGTGTTTGTTTGTAGGGGCCGGGAGGGGCTGGGTGCCGGGAAGGAGGCCGAGCCCTGTGTACGGGGCGGGGCTTTGCTGATTAAGGGGCCCATAAAAGCGGCCGCCCAGCCAGGCAGCGGTACAGCTGCGAGCAGTGGCAGCAAACAGGGCGGCTAACAGGGGAGTTCTCATTGGAGGAGAAGGTACCTGTATTTGCATCTCTCCTTGTGTGTTCTTGTGTCTGTGTTTGTTTGTTGGGGTTGGCAGGGTCTGGGTGCTGGGAAGGAGGCCGAGCCCTGTGTAGGGGTCGGGGCTTGGCTGATTAAGGGGCCCATAAAAGCGGCCGCCCAGCCAGGCAGCGGTACAGCTGCGAGCAGCGGCAGCAAACAGGGCGGCTAACAGGGGAGTTTGAGAGAGAGTTCTCATTGGAGGAGAAGGTACCTGTATCTGTCCTTGTGTGCTCTTGTGTGTGTGTTTGTTTGTAGGGGCCGGCAGGGGCTGGGTGCTGGGAAGGACGCCGAGCCCTGTGTAGGGGGCGGGGCTTGGCTGATTAAGGGGCCCATAAAAGCGGCCGCCCAGCCAGGCAGCGGTACAGCTGCGAGCAGCGGCAGCAAACAGGGCGGCTAACAGGGGAGTTTGAGAGAGAGTTCTCATTGGAGGAGAAGGTACCTGTATTTGCATCTGTCCTTGTGTGGTCTTGTGTGTTTGTTTGTAGGGGCCGGCAGGGGCTGCGTGCTGGGAAGGACGCCGAGCCCTGTGTAGGGGGCGGGGCTTGGCTGATTATGGGGCCCATAAAAGCGGCCGCCCAGCCAGGCAGCGGTACAGCTGTGAGCAGCGGCAGCAAACAAGGCGGCTAACAGGGGAGTTTGAGAGAGAGTTCTCATTGGAGGAGAAGGTACCTGTATTTGCATCTGTCCTTGTGTCTTCTTGTGTGTGTGTTTGTTTGTAGGGGCCGGCAGGGGCTGGGTGCTGGGAAGGACGCCGAGCCCTGAGTAGGGGGCGGGGCTTGGCTGATTAAGGGGCCATAAAAGCGGCCGCCCAGCCAGGCAGCGGTACAGCTGCGAGCAGCGGCAGCAAACAGGGCTGCTAACAGGGGAGTTCTCATTGGAGGAGAAGGTACCTGTATTTGCATCTGTCCTTGTGTGTTCTTGTGTGTTTGTTTGTAGGGGCCGGCAGGGGCTGGGTGCTGGGAAGGACGCCGAGCCCTGTGTAGGGGGCGGGGCTTGG
>NW_027052711.1:693412-716198 GCF_011386835.1 Chrysemys picta bellii
AGACTAGCAAACTTGGTTTGCTAGAGATGCAGTGCCTTGGGTCAGAGGCCTGTGGCCCCTTAGAGACTAGCAAACCTGGTTTGCTAGCGATGCAGTGCCTGGTGTCAGAGGCCTGTGGCCCCTTAGAGACTAGCAAACCTGGTTTGCTAGCGATGCAGTGCCTGGTGTCAGGCCTGTGGCCCCTTAGAGACTAGCAAACCTGGTTTGCTAGAGATGCAGTGCCTGGTGTCAGGCCTGTGGCCCCTTAGAGACTAGCAAACCTGGTTTGCTAGAGATGCAGTGCCTGGTGTCAGAGACCTGTGGCCCCTTAGAGACTAGCAAACTTGGTTTGCTAGAGATGCAGTGCCTGGTGTCAGAGACATGTGGCCCCTTAGAGACTAGCAAACTTGGTTTGCTAGAGATGCAGTGCCTGGTGTCAGAGACCTGTGGCCCCTTAGAGACTAGCAAACCTGGTTTGCTAGAGGTGCAGTGCCTGGTGTCAGAGACCTGTGGCCCCTTAGAGACTAGCAAACCTGGTTTGCTAGAGATGCAGTGCCTGGTGTCAGGCCTGTGGCCCCTTAGAGACTAGCAAACTTGGTTTGCTAGAGATGCAGTGCCTGGTGTCAGAGACCTGTGGCCCCTTAGAGACTAGCAAACCTGGTTTGCTAGAGATGCAGTGCCTGGTGTCAGGCCTGTGGCCCCTTAGAGACTAGCAAACCTGGTTTGCTAGAGATGCAGTGCCTGGTGTCAGGCCTGTGGCCCCTTAGAGACTAGCAAACCTGGTTTGCTAGAGATGCAGTGCCTGGTGTCAGAGACCTGTGGCCCCTTAGAGACTAGCAAACCTGGTTTGCTAGAGATGCAGTGCCTGGTGTCAGAGATCTGTGGCCCCTTAGAGACTAGCAAACTTGGTTTGCTAGAGATGCAGTGCCTGGTGTCAGGCCTGTGGCCCCTTAGAGACTAGCAAACCTGGTTTGCTAGAGATGCAGTGCCTGGTGTCAGGCCTGTGGCCCCTTAGAGACTAGCAAACCTGTTTTGCTAGCGATGCAGTGCCTTGGGTCAGAGACCTGTGGCCCCTTAAAGACTAGCAAACTTGGTTTGCTAGAGATGCAGTGCCTGGTGTCAGAGACCTGTGGCCCCTTAGAGACTAGCAAACTTGGTTTGCTAGAGATGCAGTGCCTGGTGTCAGAGACCTGTGGCCCCTTAGAGACTAACAAACCTGGTTTGCTAGCGATGCAGTGCCTTGGGTCAGAGACCTGTGGCCCCTTAGAGACTAGCAAACCTGTTTTGCTAGCGATGCAGTGCCTTGGGTCAGAGACCTGTGGCCCCTTAAAGACTAGCAAACTTGGTTTGCTAGAGATGCAGTGCCTTGTGTCAGAGACCTGTGGCCCCTTAGAGACTAGCAAACTTGGTTTGCTAGAGATGCAGTGCCTGGTGTCAGAGACCTGTGGCCCCTTAGAGACTAACAAACCTGGTTTGCTAGCGATGCAGTGCCTTGGGTCAGAGACCTGTGGCCCCTTAGAGACTAGCAAACCTGTTTTGCTAGCGATGCAGTGCCTTGTGTCACAGGCCTGTGGCCCCTTAGAGACTAGCAAACTTGGTTTGCTAGAGATGCAGTGCCTGTGTCACAGGCCTGTGGCCCCTTAGAGACTAGCAAACTTGGTTTGCTAGAGATGCAGTGCCTTGTGTCAGAGACCTGTGGCCCCTTAGAGACTAGCAAACTTGGTTTGCTAGAGATGCAGTGCCTTGGGTCAGAGACCTGTGGCCCCTTAGAGACTAGCAAACCTGGTTTGCTAGCGATGCAGTGCCTTGGGTCAGAGACCTGTGGCCCCTTAGAGACTAGCAAACCTGGTTTGCTAGCGATGCAGTGCCTTGTGTCACAGGCCTGTGGCCCCTTAGAGACTAGCAAACTTGGTTTGCTAGCGATGCAGTGCCTTGTGTCAGAGACCTGTGGCCCCTTAGAGACTAGCAAACTTGGTTTGCTAGAGATGCAGTGCCTTGTGTCAGAGACCTGTGGCCCCTTAGAGACTAGCAAACTTGGTTTGCTAGAGATGCAGTGCCTGGTGTCAGAGACCTGTGGCCCCTTAGAGACTAGCAAACCTGGTTTGCTAGAGATGCAGTGCCTGGTGTCAGAGACCTGTGGCCCCTTAGAGACTAGCAAACCTGGTTTGCTAGCGATGCAGTGCCTTGGGTCAGAGACCTGTGGCCCCTTAGAGACTAGCAAACCTGTTTTGCTAGCGATGCAGTGCCTTGTGTCACAGGCCTGTGGCCCCTTAGAGACTAGCAAACTTGGTTTGCTAGAGATGCAGTGCCTTGTGTCAGAGACCTGTGGCCCCTTAGAGACTAGCAAACTTGGTTTGCTAGAGATGCAGTGCCTTGTGTCAGAGACCTGTGGCCCCTTAGAGACTAGCAAACTTGGTTTGCTAGAGATGCAGTGCCTGGTGTCAGAGACCTGTGGCCCCTTAGAGACTAGCAAACCTGGTTTGCTAGAGATGCAGTGCCTGGTGTCAGAGACCTGTGGCCCCTTAGAGACTAGCAAACCTGGTTTGCTAGCGATGCAGTGCCTTGGGTCAGAGACCTGTGGCCCCTTAGAGACTAGCAAACCTGTTTTGCTAGCGATGCAGTGCCTTGTGTCACAGGCCTGTGGCCCCTTAGAGACTAGCAAACTTGGTTTGCTAGAGATGCAGTGCCTTGTGTCAGAGACCTGTGGCCCCTTAGAGACTAGCAAACCTGGTTTGCTAGCGATGCAGTGCCTTCGGTCAGAGACCTGTGGCCCCTTAGAGACTAGCAAACTTGGTTTGCTAGCGATGCAGTGCCTTGGGTCAGAGGCCTGTGGCCCCTTAGAGACTAGCAAACCTGTTTGCTAGCGATGCAGTGACTTGGGTCAGAGACCTGTGGCCCCTTAGAGACTAGCAAACCTGGTTTGCTAGCGATGCAGTGCCTTGGGTCAGAGGCCTGTGGCCCCTTAGAGACTAGCAAACCTGGTTTGCTAGCGATGCAGTGCCTGGTTGTCAGAGGCCTGTGGCCCCTTAGAGACTAGCAAACCTGTTTGCTAGCGATGCAGTGCCTGGTGTCAGAGGCCTGTGCCCCTTAGAGACTAGCAAACCTGGTTTGCTAGAGATGCAGTGCCTGGTGTCAGGCCTGTGGCCCCTTAGAGACTAGCAAACCTGGTTTGCTAGAGATGCAGTGCCTGGTGTCAGAGACCTGTGGCCCCTTAGAGACTAGCAAACCTGGGTTTGCTAGAGATGCAGTGCCTGGTGTCAGAGACCTGTGGCCCCTTAGAGACTAGCAAACCTGGTTTGCTAGAGATGCAGTGCCTGGTGTCAGAGACCTGTGGCCGCTTAGAGACTAGCAAACCTGGTTTGCTAGAGATGCAGTGCCTGGTGTCAGAGACCTGTGGCCCCTTAGAGACTAGCAAACCTGGTTTGCTAGAGATGCAGTGCCTGGTGTCAGAGACCTGTGGCCCCTTAGAGACTAGCAAACCTGGTTTGCTAGAGATGCAGTGCCTGGTGTCAGAGACCTGTGGCCCCTTAGAGACTAGCAAACCTGGTTTGCTAGAGATGCAGTGCCTGGTGTCAGGCCTGTGGCCCCTTAGAGACTAGCAAACCTGGTTTGCTAGAGATGCAGTGCCTGGTGTCAGGCCTGTGGCCCCTTAGAGACTAGCAAACCTGGTTTGCTAGAGATGCAGTGCCTGTGTCAGGCCTGTGGCCCCTTAGAGACTAGCAAACCTGGTTTGCTAGAGATGCAGTGCCTGGTGTCAGGCCTGTGGCCCCTTAGAGACTAGCAAACCTGGTTTGCTAGAGATGCAGTGCCTGGTGTCAGAGACCTGTGGCCCCTTAGAGACTAGCAAACTTGGTTTGCTAGAGATGCAGTGCCTGGTGTCACAGACCTGTGGCCCCTTAATGACTAGCAAACCTGGTTTGCTAGAGATGCAGTGCCTGGTGTCACAGACCTGTGGCCCCTTAGAGACTAGCAAACCTGGTTTGCTAGAGATGCAGTGCCTTGTGTCACAGACCTGTGGCCCCTTAGAGACTAGCAAACCTGGTTTGCTAGAGATGCAGTGCCTGGTGTCAGAGGCCTGTGGCCCCTTAGAGACTAGCAAACCTGGTTTGCTAGAGATGCAGTGCCTGGTGTCAGAGGCCTGTGGCCCCTTAGAGACTAGCAAACCTGGTTTGCTAGAGATGTCAGTGCCTGGTGTCACAGGCCCCTGTGGCCCCTTAGAGACTAGCAAACCTGGTTTGCTAGAGATGCAGTGCCTGGTGTCACAGACCTGTGGCCCCTTAGAGACTAGCAAACCTGGTTTGGTAGAGATGCAGTGCCTGGTGTCAGGCCCCTGTGGCCCCTTAGAGACTAGCAAACCTGGTTTGCTAGAGATGCAGTGCCTGGTGTCACAGGCCCCTGTGGCCCCTTAGAGACTAGCAAACCTGGTTTGCTAGAGATGCAGTGCCTGGTGTCACAGGCCCCTGTGGCCCCTTAGAGACTAGCAAACCTGGTTTGCTAGAGATGCAGTGCCTGGTGTCAGAGACCTGTGGCCCCTTAGAGACTAGCAAACCTGGTTTGCTAGAGATGCAGTGCCTGGTGTCAGAGGCCTGTGGCCCCTTAGAGACTAGCAAACCTGGTTTGCTAGCGATGCAGTGCCTTGGGTCAGAGACCTGTGGCCCCTTAGAGACTAGCAAACTTGGTTTGCTAGAGATGCAGTGCCTGGTGTCAGAGACCTGTGGCCCCTTAGAGACTAGCAAACCTGGTTTGCTAGAGATGCAGTGCCTGGTGTCAGAGACCTGTGGCCCCTTAGAGACTAGCAAACTTGGTTTGCTAGAGATGCAGTGCTGGTGTCAGAGACCTGTGGCCCCTTAGAGACTAACAAACCTGGTTTGCTAGCGATTGCAGTGCCTTGTGTCACAGGCCTGTGGCCCTTAGAGACTAGCAAACTTGTTTTGCTAGCGATGCAGTGCCTTGTGTCACAGGCCTGTGGCCCCTTAGAGACTAGCAAACTTGGTTTGCTAGAGATGCAGTGCCTTGGGTCAGAGACCTGTGGCCCCTTAGAGACTAGCAAACCTGGTTTGCTAGCGATGCAGTGCCTTGGGTCAGAGACCTGTGGCCCCTTAGAGACTAGCAAACCTGGTTTGCTAGCGATGCAGTGCCTTGGGTCAGAGACCTGTGGCCCCTTAGAGACTAGCAAACCTGGTTTGCTAGCGATGCAGTGCCTTGTGTCACAGGCCTGTGGCCCCTTAGAGACTAGCAAACCTGGTTTGCTAGCGATGCAGTGCCTTGTGTCACAGGCCTGTGGCCCCTTAGAGACTAGCAAACTTGGTTTGCTAGCGATGCAGTGCCTTGTGTCACAGGCCTGTGGCCCCTTAGAGACTAGCAAACTTGGTTTGCTAGCGATGCAGTGCCTTGTGTCAGAGCCTGTGGCCCCTTAGAGACTAGCAAACCTGGTTTGCTAGAGATGCAGTGCCTGGTGTCAGAGACCTGTGGCCCCTTAGAGACTAGCAAACCTGGTTTGCTAGCGATGCAGTGCCTTGGGTCACAGGCCTGTGGCCCCTCAGAGACTAGCAAACCTGGTTTGCTAGCGATGCAGTGCCTTGGGTCACAGGCCTGTGGCCCCTCAGAGACTAGCAAACCTGGTTTGCTAGCGATTGCAGTGCCTTGGGTCACAGGCCTGTGGCCCCTCAGAGACTAGCAAACCTGGTTTCTAAGCGATGCAGTGCCTGGTGTCACAGGCCTGTGGCCCCTCAGAGACTAGCAAACCTGGTTTCCTAGCGATGCAGTGCTGGTGTCACAGGCCTGTGGCCCCTCAGAGACTAGCAAACCTGGTTTGCTAGCGATGCAGTGCCTGGTGTCACAGGCCTGTGGCCCCTCAGAGACTAGCAAACCTGGTGTGCTAGCGATGCAGTGCCTGGTGTCACAGGCCTGTGGCCCCTCAGAGACTAGCAAGCCTGGTGTGCTAGCGATGCAGTGCCTGGTGTCACAGGCCTGTGGCCCCTCAGAGACTAGCAAGCCTGGTGTGCTAGCGATGCAGTGCCTGGTGTCACAGGCCTGTGGCCCCTCAGAGACTAGCAAGCCTGGTGTGCTAGCGATGCAGTGCCTGGTGTCACAGGCCTGTGGCCCCTCAGAGACTAGCAAGCCTGGTGTGCTAGCGATGCAGTGCCTGGTGTCACAGGCCTGTGGCCCCTCAGAGACTAGCAAGCCTGGTGTGCTAGCGATGCAGTGCCTGGTGTCACAGGCCTGTGGCCCCTCAGAGACTAGCAAGCCTGGTGTGCTAGCGATGCAGTGCCTGGTGTCACAGGCCTGTGGCCCCTCAGAGACTAGCAAGCCTGGTGTGCTAGCGATGCAGTGCCTGGTGTCACAGGCCTGTGGCCCCTCAGAGACTAGCAAGCCTGGTGTGCTAGCGATGCAGTGCCTGGTGTCACAGGCCTGTGGCCCCTCAGAGACTAGCAAGCCTGGTGTGCTAGCGATGCAGTGCCTGGTGTCACAGGCCTGTGGCCCCTCAGAGACTAGCAAGCCTGGTGTGCTAGCGATGCAGTGCCTGGTGTCACAGGCCTGTGGCCCCTCAGAGACTCGCAAGCCTGGTGTGCTAGCGATGCAGTGCCTGGTGTCAGAGACATGTGGCCCCTTAGAGACTAGCAAACTTGGTTTGCTAGAGATGCAGTGCCTGGTGTCAGAGACCTGTGGCCCCTTAGAGACTAGCAAACCTGGTTTGCTAGAGGTGCAGTGCCTGGTGTCAGAGACCTGTGGCCCCTTAGAGACTAGCAAACCTGGTTTGCTAGAGATGCAGTGCCTGGTGTCAGGCCTGTGGCCCCTTAGAGACTAGCAAACTTGGTTTGCTAGCGATGCAGTGCCTTGTGTCAGGCCTGTGGCCCCTTAGAGACTAGCAAACCTGGTTTGCTAGAGATGCAGTGCCTGGTGTCAGAGGCCTGTGGCCCCTTAGAGACTAGCAAACCTGGTTTGCTAGAGATGCAGTGCCTGGTGTCACAGGCCCCTGTGGCCCCTTAGAGACTAGCAAACCTGGTTTGCTAGAGATGCAGTGCCTGGTGTCAGAGACCTGTGGCCCCTTAGAGACTAGCAAACCTGGTTTGCTAGAGATGCAGTGCCTGGTGTCAGAGGCCTGTGGCCCCTTAGAGACTAGCAAACCTGGTTTGCTAGCGATGCAGTGCCTTGGGTCAGAGACCTGTGGCCCCTTAGAGACTAGCAAACTTGGTTTGCTAGAGATGCAGTGCCTGGTGTCAGAGACCTGTGGCCCCTTAGAGACTAGCAAACCTGGTTTGCTAGAGATGCAGTGCCTGGTGTCAGAGACCTGTGGCCCCTTAGAGACTAGCAAACTTGGTTTGCTAGAGATGCAGTGCCTGGTGTCAGAGACCTGTGGCCCCTTAGAGACTAACAAACCTGGTTTGCTAGCGATGCAGTGCCTTGTGTCACAGGCCTGTGGCCCCTTAGAGACTAGCAAACTTGTTTTGCTAGCGATGCAGTGCCTTGTGTCACAGGCCTGTGGCCCCTTAGAGACTAGCAAACTTGGTTTGCTAGAGATGCAGTGCCTTGGGTCAGAGACCTGTGGCCCCTTAGAGACTAGCAAACCTGGTTTGCTAGCGATGCAGTGCCTTGGGTCAGAGACCTGTGGCCCCTTAGAGACTAGCAAACCTGGTTTGCTAGCGATGCAGTGCCTTGGGTCAGAGACCTGTGGCCCCTTAGAGACTAGCAAACCTGGTTTGCTAGCGATGCAGTGCCTTGTGTCACAGGCCTGTGGCCCCTTAGAGACTAGCAAACCTGGTTTGCTAGCGATGCAGTGCCTTGTGTCACAGGCCTGTGGCCCCTTAGAGACTAGCAAACTTGGTTTGCTAGCGATGCAGTGCCTTGTGTCACAGGCCTGTGGCCCCTTAGAGACTAGCAAACTTGGTTTGCTAGCGATGCAGTGCCTTGTGTCAGAGACCTGTGGCCCCTTAGAGACTAGCAAACCTGGTTTGCTAGAGATGCAGTGCCTGGTGTCAGAGACCTGTGGCCCCTTAGAGACTAGCAAACCTGGTTTGCTAGCGATGCAGTGCCTTGGGTCAGAGACCTGTGGCCCCTTAGAGACTAGCAAACCTGGTTTGCTAGCGATGCAGTGCCTTGGGTCACAGGCCTGTGGCCCCTCAGAGACTAGCAAACCTGGTTTGCTAGCGATGCAGTGCCTTGGGTCACAGGCCTGTGGCCCCTCAGAGACTAGCAAACCTGGTTTCCTAGCGATGCAGTGCCTGGTGTCACAGGCCTGTGGCCCCTCAGAGACTAGCAAACCTGGTTTCCTAGCGATGCAGTGCCTGGTGTCACAGGCCTGTGGCCCCTCAGAGACTAGCAAACCTGTTTTGCTAGCGATGCAGTGCCTGGTGTCACAGGCCTGTGGCCCCTCAGAGACTAGCAAACCTGGTGTGCTAGCGATGCAGTGCCTGGTGTCACAGGCCTGTGGCCCCTCAGAGACTAGCAAGCCTGGTGTGCTAGCGATGCAGTGCCTGGTGTCACAGGCCTGTGGCCCCTCAGAGACTAGCAAGCCTGGTGTGCTAGCGATGCAGTGCCTGGTGTCACAGGCCTGTGGCCCCTCAGAGACTAGCAAGCCTGGTGTGCTAGCGATGCAGTGCCTGGTGTCACAGGCCTGTGGCCCCTCAGAGACTAGCAAGCCTGGTGTGCTAGCGATGCAGTGCCTGGTGTCACAGGCCTGTGGCCCCTCAGAGACTAGCAAGCCTGGTGTGCTAGCGATGCAGTGCCTGGTGTCACAGGCCTGTGGCCCCTCAGAGACTAGCAAGCCTGGTGTGCTAGCGATGCAGTGCCTGGTGTCACAGGCCTGTGGCCCCTCAGAGACTAGCAAGCCTGGTGTGCTAGCGATGCAGTGCCTGGTGTCACAGGCCTGTGGCCCCTCAGAGACTAGCAAGCCTGGTGTGCTAGCGATGCAGTGCCTGGTGTCACAGGCCTGTGGCCCCTCAGAGACTAGCAAGCCTGGTGTGCTAGCGATGCAGTGCCTGGTGTCACAGGCCTGTGGCCCCTCAGAGACTAGCAAGCCTGGTGTGCTAGCGATGCAGTGCCTGGTGTCACAGGCCTGTGGCCCCTCAGAGACTCGCAAGCCTGGTGTGCTAGCGATGCAGTGCCTGGTGTCAGAGACATGTGGCCCCTTAGAGACTAGCAAACTTGGTTTGCTAGAGATGCAGTGCCTGGTGTCAGAGACCTGTGGCCCCTTAGAGACTAGCAAACCTGGTTTGCTAGAGGTGCAGTGCCTGGTGTCAGAGACCTGTGGCCCCTTAGAGACTAGCAAACCTGGTTTGCTAGAGATGCAGTGCCTGGTGTCAGGCCTGTGGCCCCTTAGAGACTAGCAAACTTGGTTTGCTAGCGATGCAGTGCCTTGTGTCAGGCCTGTGGCCCCTTAGAGACTAGCAAACCTGGTTTGCTAGAGATGCAGTGCCTGGTGTCAGAGACCTGTGGCCCCTTAGAGACTAGCAAACCTGGTTTGCTAGAGATGCAGTGCCTGGTGTCAGGCCTGTGGCCCCTTAGAGACTAGCAAACTTGGTTTGCTAGAGATGCAGTGCCTGGTGTCAGAGACCTGTGGCCCCTTAGAGACTAGCAAACCTGGTTTGCTAGAGATGCAGTGCCTGGTGTCAGAGACCTGTGGCCCCTTAGAGACTAGCAAACTTGGTTTGCTAGAGATGCAGTGCCTGGTGTCAGGCCTGTGGCCCCTTAGAGACTAGCAAACCTGGTTTGCTAGAGATGCAGTGCCTGGTGTCAGGCCTGTGGCCCCTTAGAGACTAGCAAACCTGTTTTGCTAGCGATGCAGTGCCTTGGGTCAGAGACCTGTGGCCCCTTAAAGACTAGCAAACTTGGTTTGCTAGAGATGCAGTGCCTGGTGTCAGAGACCTGTGGCCCCTTAGAGACTAGCAAACTTGGTTTGCTAGAGATGCAGTGCCTGGTGTCAGAGACCTGTGGCCCCTTAGAGACTAACAAACCTGGTTTGCTAGCGATGCAGTGCCTTGGGTCAGAGACCTGTGGCCCCTTAGAGACTAGCAAACCTGTTTTGCTAGCGATGCAGTGCCTTGGGTCAGAGACCTGTGGCCCCTTAAAGACTAGCAAACTTGGTTTGCTAGAGATGCAGTGCCTTGTGTCAGAGACCTGTGGCCCCTTAGAGACTAGCAAACTTGGTTTGCTAGAGATGCAGTGCCTGGTGTCAGAGACCTGTGGCCCCTTAGAGACTAACAAACCTGGTTTGCTAGCGATGCAGTGCCTTGGGTCAGAGACCTGTGGCCCCTTAGAGACTAGCAAACCTGTTTTGCTAGCGATGCAGTGCCTTGTGTCACAGGCCTGTGGCCCCTTAGAGACTAGCAAACTTGGTTTGCTAGAGATGCAGTGCCTTGTGTCACAGGCCTGTGGCCCCTTAGAGACTAGCAAACTTGGTTTGCTAGAGATGCAGTGCCTTGTGTCAGAGACCTGTGGCCCCTTAGAGACTAGCAAACTTGGTTTGCTAGAGATGCAGTGCCTGGTGTCAGAGACCTGTGGCCCCTTAGAGACTAGCAAACCTGGTTTGCTAGAGATGCAGTGCCTGGTGTCAGAGACCTGTGGCCCCTTAGAGACTAGCAAACCTGGTTTGCTAGCGATGCAGTGCCTTGGGTCAGAGACCTGTGGCCCCTTAGAGACTAGCAAACCTGTTTTGCTAGCGATGCAGTGCCTTGTGTCACAGGCCTGTGGCCCCTTAGAGACTAGCAAACTTGGTTTGCTAGAGATGCAAGTGCCTTGTGTCAGAGACCTGTGGCCCCTTAGAGACTAGCAAACCTGGTTTGCTAGCGATGCAGTGCCTTGGGTCAGAGACCTGTGGCCCCTTAGAGACTAGCAAACTTGGTTTGCTAGCGATGCAGTGCCTTGGGTCAGAGGCCTGTGGCCCCTTAGAGACTAGCAAACTTGGTTTGCTAGCGATGCAGTGACTTGGGTCAGAGACCCTGTGGCCCCTTAGAGACTAGCAAACTTGGTTTGCTAGAGATGCAGTGCCTGGGGTCAGAGGCCTGTGGCCCCTTAGAGACTAGCAAACCTGGTTTGCTAGCGATGCAGTGCCTGGTGTCAGAGGCCTGTGGCCCCTTATAGACTAGCAAACCTTGTTTGCTAGCGATGCAGTGCCTGGTGTCAGGCCTGTGGCCCCTTAGAGACTAGCAAACCTGGTTTGCTAGAGATGCAGTGCCTGGTGTCAGGCCTGTGGGCCCCTTAGAGACTAGCAAACCTGGTTTGCTAGAGATGCAGTGCCTGGTGTCAGAGACCTTGGCCCCTTAGAGACTAGCAAACTTGGTTTGCTAGAGATGCAGTGCCTGGTGTCAGAGACATGTGGCCCCTTAGAGACTAGCAAACTTGGTTTGCTAGAGATGCAGTGCCTGGTGTCAGAGACCTGTGGCCCCTTAGAGACTAGCAAACCTGGTTTGCTAGAGGTGCAGTGCCTGGTGTCAGAGACCTGTGGCCCCTTAGAGACTAGCAAACCCGGTTTGCTAGAGATGCAGTGCCTGGTGTCAGGCCTGTGGCCCCTTAGAGACTAGCAAACTTGGTTTGCTAGAGATGCAGTGCCTGGTGTCAGAGACCTGTGGCCCCTTAGAGACTAGCAAACCTGGTTTGCTAGAGATGCAGTGCCTGGTGTCAGGCCTGTGGCCCCTTAGAGACTAGCAAACCTGGTTTGCTAGAGATGCAGTGCCTGGTGTCAGGCCTGTGGCCCCTTAGAGACTAGCAAACCTGGTTTGCTAGAGATGCAGTGCCTGGTGTCAGAGACCTGTGGCCCCTTAGAGACTAGCAAACCTGGTTTGCTAGAGATGCAGTGCCTGGTGTCAGAGATCTGTGGCCCCTTAGAGACTAGCAAACTTGGTTTGCTAGAGATGCAGTGCCTGGTGTCAGGCCTGTGGCCCCTTAGAGACTAGCAAACCTGGTTTGCTAGAGATGCAGTGCCTGGTGTCAGGCCTGTGGCCCCTTAGAGACTAGCAAACCTGTTTTGCTAGCGATGCAGTGCCTTGGGTCAGAGACCTGTGGCCCCTTAAAGACTAGCAAACTTGGTTTGCTAGAGATGCAGTGCCTGGTGTCAGAGACCTGTGGCCCCTTAGAGACTAGCAAACTTGGTTTGCTAGAGATGCAGTGCCTGGTGTCAGAGACCTGTGGCCCCTTAGAGACTAACAAACCTGGTTTGCTAGCGATGCAGTGCCTTGGTCAGAGACCTGTGGCCCCTTAGAGACTAGCAAACCTGTTTTGCTAGCGATGCAGTGCCTTGGGTCAGAGACCTGTGGCCCCTTAAAGACTAGCAAACTTGGTTTGCTAGAGATGCAGTGCCTTGTGTCAGAGACCTGTGGCCCCTGAGAGACTAGCAAACTTGGTTTGCTAGAGATGCAGTGCCTGGTGTCAGAGACCTGTGGCCCCTTAGAGACTAACAAACCTGGTTTGCTAGCGATGCAGTGCCTTGGGTCAGAGACCTGTGGCCCCTTAGAGACTAGCAAACCTGTTTTGCTAGCGATGCAGTGCCTTGTGTCACAGGCCTGTGGCCCCTTAGAGACTAGCAAACTTGGTTTGCTAGAGATGCAGTGCCTTGTGTCACAGGCCTGTGGCCCCTTAGAGACTAGCAAACTTGGTTTGCTAGAGATGCAGTGCCTTGTGTCAGAGACCTGTGGCCCCTTAGAGACTAGCAAACTTGGTTTGCTAGAGATGCAGTGCCTTGGGTCAGAGACCTGTGGCCCCTTAGAGACTAGCAAACCTGGTTTGCTAGCGATGCAGTGCCTTGGGTCAGAGACCTGTGGCCCCTTAGAGACTAGCAAACCTGGTTTGCTAGCGATGCAGTGCCTTGTGTCACAGGCCTGTGGCCCCTTAGAGACTAGCAAACTTGGTTTGCTAGCGATGCAGTGCCTTGTGTCAGAGGCCTGTGGCCCCTTAGAGACTAGCAAACTTGGTTTGCTAGAGATGCAGTGCCTTGTGTCAGAGACCTGTGGCCCCTTAGAGACTAGCAAACTTGGTTTGCTAGAGATGCAGTGCCTGGTGTCAGAGACCTGTGGCCCCTTAGAGACTAGCAAACCTGGTTTGCTAGAGATGCAGTGCCTGGTGTCAGAGACCTGTGGCCCCTTAGAGACTAGCAAACCTGGTTTGCTAGCGATGCAGTGCCTTGGGTCAGAGACCTGTGGCCCCTTAGAGACTAGCAAACCTGGTTTGCTAGCGATGCAGTGCCTTGTGTCACAGGCCTGTGGCCCCTTAGAGACTAGCAAACTTGGTTTGCTAGAGATGCAGTGCCTTGTGTCAGAGACCTGTGGCCCCTTAGAGACTAGCAAACTTGGTTTGCTAGAGATGCAGTGCCTTGTGTCAGAGACCTGTGGCCCCTTAGAGACTAGCAAACTTGGTTTGCTAGAGATGCAGTGCCTGGTGTCAGAGACCTGTGGCCCCTTAGAGACTAGCAAACTTGGTTTGCTAGAGATGCAGTGCCTGGTGTCAGAGACCTGTGGCCCCTTAGAGACTAGCAAACCTGGTTTGCTAGAGATGCAGTGCCTGGTGTCAGAGACCTGTGGCCCCCTTAGAGACTAGCAAACCTGGTTTGCTAGCGATGCAGTGCCTTGGGTCAGAGACCTGTGGCCCCTTAGAGACTAGCAAACCTGTTTTGCTAGCGATGCAGTGCCTTGTGTCAGAGACCTGTGGCCCCTTAGAGACTAGCAAACTTGGTTTGCTAGAGATGCAGTGCCTGGGTGTCAGAGACCTGTGGCCCCTTAGAGACTAGCAAACTTGTTTGCTAGCGATGCAGTGCCTTGTGTCACAGGCCTGTGGCCCCTTAGAGACTAGCAAACTTGGTTTGCTAGAGATGCAGTGCCTTGGGTCAGAGACCTGTGGCCCCTTAGAGACTAGCAAACCTGGTTTGCTAGCGATGCAGTGCCTTGGGTCAGAGACCTGTGGCCCCTTAGAGACTAGCAAACCTGGTTTGCTAGCGATGCAGTGCCTTGGGTCAGAGACCTGTGGCCCCTTAGAGACTAGCAAACCTGGTTTGCTAGCGATGCAGTGCCTTGTGTCACAGGCCTGTGGCCCCTTACAGACTAGCAAACCTGGTTTGCTAGCGATGCAGTGCCTTGTGTCACAGGCCTGTGGCCCCTTAGAGACTAGCAAACTTGGTTTGCTAGCGATGCAGTGCCTTGTGTCACAGGCCTGTGGCCCCTTAGAGACTAGCAAACTTGGTTTGCTAGCGATGCAGTGCCTTGTGTCAGAGACCTGTGGCCCCTTAGAGACTAGCAAACCTGGTTTGCTAGAGATGCAGTGCCTGGTGTCAGAGACCTGTGGCCCCTTAGAGACTAGCAAACCTGGTTTGCTAGCGATGCAGTGCCTTGGGTCAGAGACCTGTGGCCCCTTAGAGACTAGCAAACCTGGTTTGCTAGCGATGCAGTGCCTTGGGTCACAGGCCTGTGGCCCCTCAGAGACTAGCAAACCTGGTTTGCTAGCGATGCAGTGCCTTGGGTCACAGGCCTGTGGCCCCTCAGAGACTAGCAAACCTGGTTTCCTAGCGATGCAGTGCCTGGTGTCACAGGCCTGTGGCCCCTCAGAGACTAGCAAACCTGGTTTCCTAGCGATGCAGTGCCTGGTGTCACAGGCCTGTGGCCCCTCAGAGACTAGCAAACCTGGTTTGCTAGCGATGCAGTGCCTGGTGTCACAGGCCTGTGGCCCCTCAGAGACTAGCAAACCTGGTGTGCTAGCGATGCAGTGCCTGGTGTCACAGGCCTGTGGCCCCTCAGAGACTAGCAAGCCTGGTGTGCTAGCGATGCAGTGCCTGGTGTCACAGGCCTGTGGCCCCTCAGAGACTAGCAAGCCTGGTGTGCTAGCGATGCAGTGCCTGGTGTCACAGGCCTGTGGCCCCTCAGAGACTAGCAAGCCTGGTGTGCTAGCGATGCAGTGCCTGGTGTCACAGGCCTGTGGCCCCTCAGAGACTAGCAAGCCTGGTGTGCTAGCGATGCAGTGCCTGGTGTCACAGGCCTGTGGCCCCTCAGAGACTAGCAAGCCTGGTGTGCTAGCGATGCAGTGCCTGGTGTCACAGGCCTGTGGCCCCTCAGAGACTAGCAAGCCTGGTGTGCTAGCGATGCAGTGCCTGGTGTCACAGGCCTGTGGCCCCTCAGAGACTAGGAAGCCTGGTGTGCTAGCGATGCAGTGCCTGGTGTCACAGGCCTGTGGCCCCTCAGAGACTAGCAAGCCTGGTGTGCTAGCGATGCAGTGCCTGGTGTCACAGGCCTGTGGCCCCTCAGAGACTAGCAAGCCTGGTGTGCTAGCGATGCAGTGCCTGGTGTCACAGGCCTGTGGCCCCTCAGAGACTAGCAAGCCTGGTGTGCTAGCGATGCAGTGCCTGGTGTCACAGGCCTGTGGCCCCTCAGAGACTCGCAAGCCTGGTGTGCTAGCGATGCAGTGCCTGGTGTCAGAGACATGTGGCCCCTTAGAGACTAGCAAACTTGGTTTGCTAGAGATGCAGTGCCTGGTGTCAGAGACCTGTGGCCCCTTAGAGACTAGCAAACCTGGTTTGCTAGAGGTGCAGTGCCTGGTGTCAGAGACCTGTGGCCCCTTAGAGACTAGCAAACCTGGTTTGCTAGAGATGCAGTGCCTGGTGTCAGGCCTGTGGCCCCTTAGAGACTAGCAAACTTGGTTTGCTAGCGATGCAGTGCCTTGTGTCAGGCCTGTGGCCCCTTAGAGACTAGCAAACCTGGTTTGCTAGAGATGCAGTGCCTGGTGTCAGAGACCTGTGGCCCCTTAGAGACTAGCAAACCTGGTTTGCTAGAGATGCAGTGCCTGGTGTCAGGCCTGTGGCCCCTTAGAGACTAGCAAACTTGGTTTGCTAGAGATGCAGTGCCTGGTGTCAGAGACCTGTGGCCCCTTAGAGACTAGCAAACCTGGTTTGCTAGAGATGCAGTGCCTGGTGTCAGAGACCTGTGGCCCCTTAGAGACTAGCAAACTTGGTTTGCTAGAGATGCAGTGCCTGGTGTCAGGCCTGTGGCCCCTTAGAGACTAGCAAACCTGGTTTGCTAGAGATGCAGTGCCTGGTGTCAGGCCTGTGGCCCCCTTAGAGACTAGCAAACCTGTTTTGCTAGCGATGCAGTGCCTTGGGTCAGAGACCTGTGGCCCCTTAAAGACTAGCAAACTTGGTTTGCTAGAGATGCAGTGCCTGGTGTCAGAGACCTGTGGCCCCTTAGAGACTAGCAAACTTGGTTTGCTAGAGATGCAGTGCCTGGTGTCAGAGACCTGTGGCCCCTTAGAGACTAACAAACCTGGTTTGCTAGCGATGCAGTGCCTTGGGTCAGAGACCTGTGGCCCCTTAGAGACTAGCAAACCTGTTTTGCTAGCGATGCAGTGCCTTGGGTCAGAGACCTGTGGCCCCTTAAAGACTAGCAAACTTGGTTTGCTAGAGATGCAGTGCCTTGTGTCAGAGACCTGTGGCCCCTTAGAGACTAGCAAACTTGGTTTGCTAGAGATGCAGTGCCTGGTGTCAGAGACCTGTGGCCCCTTAGAGACTAACAAACCTGGTTTGCTAGCGATGCAGTGCCTTGGGTCAGAGACCTGTGGCCCCTTAGAGACTAGCAAACCTGTTTTGCTAGCGATGCAGTGCCTTGTGTCACAGGCCTGTGGCCCCTTAGAGACTAGCAAACTTGGTTTGCTAGAGATGCAGTGCCTTGTGTCACAGGCCTGTGGCCCCTTAGAGACTAGCAAACTTGGTTTGCTAGAGATGCAGTGCCTTGTGTCAGAGACCTGTGGCCCCTTAGAGACTAGCAAACTTGGTTTGCTAGAGATGCAGTGCCTTGGGTCAGAGACCTGTGGCCCCTTAGAGACTAGCAAACCTGGTTTGCTAGCGATGCAGTGCCTTGGGTCAGAGACCTGTGGCCCCTTAGAGACTAGCAAACCTGGTTTGCTAGCGATGCAGTGCCTTGTGTCACAGGCCTGTGGCCCCTTAGAGACTAGCAAACTTGGTTTGCTAGAGATGCAGTGCCTGGTGTCAGAGACCTGTGGCCCCTTAGAGACTAGCAAACTTGGTTTGCTAGAGATGCAGTGCCTTGGGTCAGAGACCTGTGGCCCCTTAGAGACTAGCAAACCTGGTTTGCTAGCGATGCAGTGCCTTGGGTCAGAGACCTGTGGCCCCTTAGAGACTAGCAAACCTGGTTTGCTAGCGATGCAGTGCCTTGTGTCACAGGCCTGTGGCCCCTTAGAGACTAGCAAACTTGGTTTGCTAGAGATGCAGTGCCTGGTGTCAGAGACCTGTGGCCCCTTAGAGACTAGCAAACTTGGTTTGCTAGAGATGCAGTGCCTGGTGTCAGAGACCTGTGGCCCCTTAGAGACTAGCAAACCTGGTTTGCTAGAGATGCAGTGCCTGGTGTCAGAGACCTGTGGCCCCTTAGAGACTAGCAAACCTGGTTTGCTAGCGATGCAGTGCCTTGGGTCAGAGACCTGTGGCCCCTTAGAGACTAGCAAACCTGGTTTGCTAGCGATGCAGTGCCTTGGGTCAGAGACCTGTGGCCCCTCAGAGACTAGCAAACCTGGTTTGCTAGCGATGCAGTGCCTTGGGTCACAGGCCTGTGGCCCCTCAGAGACTAGCAAACCTGGTTTGCTAGCGATGCAGTGCCTTGGGTCACAGGCCTGTGGCCCCTTAGAGACTAGCAAACCTGGTTTCCTAGCGATGCAGTGCCTGGTGTCACAGGCCTGTGGCCCCTCAGAGACTAGCAAGCCTGGTGTGCTAGCGATGCAGTGCCTGGTGTCACAGGCCTGTGGCCCCTCAGAGACTAGCAAGCCTGGTGTGCTAGCGATGCAGTGCCTGGTGTCACAGGCCTGTGGCCCCTCAGAGACTAGCAAGCCTGGTGTGCTAGCGATGCAGTGCCTGGTGTCACAGGCCTGTGGCCCCTCAGAGACTAGCAAGCCTGGTGTGCTAGCGATGCAGTGCCTGGTGTCACAGGCCTGTGGCCCCTCAGAGACTAGCAAGCCTGGTGTGCTAGCGATGCAGTGCCTGGTGTCACAGGCCTGTGGCCCCTCAGAGACTAGCAAGCCTGGTGTGCTAGCGATGCAGTGCCTGGTGTCACAGGCCTGTGGCCCCTCAGAGACTAGCAAGCCTGGTGTGCTAGCGATGCAGTGCCTGGTGTCACAGGCCTGTGGCCCCTCAGAGACTAGCAAGCCTGGTGTGCTAGCGATGCAGTGCCTGGTGTCACAGGCCTGTGGCCCCTCAGAGACTAGCAAGCCTGGTGTGCTAGCGATGCAGTGCCTGGTGTCACAGGCCTGTGGCCCCTCAGAGACTAGGAAGCCTGGTGTGCTAGCGATGCAGTGCCTGGTGTCACAGGCCTGTGGCCCCTCAGAGACTAGCAAGCCTGGTGTGCTAGCGATGCAGTGCCTGGTGTCACAGGCCTGTGGCCCCTCAGAGACTAGCAAGCCTGGTGTGCTAGCGATGCAGTGCCTGGTGTCACAGGCCTGTGGCCCCTCAGAGACTAGCAAGCCTGGTGTGCTAGCGATGCAGTGCCTGGTGTCACAGGCCTGTGGCCCCTCAGAGACTCGCAAGCCTGGTGTGCTAGCGATGCAGTGCCTGGTGTCAGAGACATGTGGCCCCTTAGAGACTAGCAAACTTGGTTTGCTAGAGATGCAGTGCCTGGTGTCAGAGACCTGTGGCCCCTTAGAGACTAGCAAACCTGGTTTGCTAGAGGTGCAGTGCCTGGTGTCAGAGACCTGTGGCCCCTTAGAGACTAGCAAACCTGGTTTGCTAGAGATGCAGTGCCTGGTGTCAGGCCTGTGGCCCCTTAGAGACTAGCAAACTTGGTTTGCTAGCGATGCAGTGCCTTGTGTCAGGCCTGTGGCCCCTTAGAGACTAGCAAACCTGGTTTGCTAGAGATGCAGTGCCTGGTGTCAGAGACCTGTGGCCCCTTAGAGACTAGCAAACCTGGTTTGCTAGAGATGCAGTGCCTGGTGTCAGGCCTGTGGCCCCTTAGAGACTAGCAAACTTGGTTTGCTAGAGATGCAGTGCCTGGTGTCAGAGACCTGTGGCCCCTTAGAGACTAGCAAACCTGGTTTGCTAGAGATGCAGTGCCTGGTGTCAGAGACCTGTGGCCCCTTAGAGACTAGCAAACTTGGTTTGCTAGAGATGCAGTGCCTGGTGTCAGGCCTGTGGCCCCTTAGAGACTAGCAAACCTGGTTTGCTAGAGATGCAGTGCCTGGTGTCAGGCCTGTGGCCCCCTTAGAGACTAGCAAACCTGTTTTGCTAGCGATGCAGTGCCTTGGGTCAGAGACCTGTGGCCCCTTAAAGACTAGCAAACTTGGTTTGCTAGAGATGCAGTGCCTGGTGTCAGAGACCTGTGGCCCCTTAGAGACTAGCAAACTTGGTTTGCTAGAGATGCAGTGCCTGGTGTCAGAGACCTGTGGCCCCTTAGAGACTAACAAACCTGGTTTGCTAGCGATGCAGTGCCTTGGGTCAGAGACCTGTGGCCCCTTAGAGACTAGCAAACCTGTTTTGCTAGCGATGCAGTGCCTTGGGTCAGAGACCTGTGGCCCCTTAAAGACTAGCAAACTTGGTTTGCTAGAGATGCAGTGCCTTGTGTCAGAGACCTGTGGCCCCTTAGAGACTAGCAAACTTGGTTTGCTAGAGATGCAGTGCCTGGTGTCAGAGACCTGTGGCCCCTTAGAGACTAACAAACCTGGTTTGCTAGCGATGCAGTGCCTTGGGTCAGAGACCTGTGGCCCCTTAGAGACTAGCAAACCTGTTTTGCTAGCGATGCAGTGCCTTGTGTCACAGGCCTGTGGCCCCTTAGAGACTAGCAAACTTGGTTTGCTAGAGATGCAGTGCCTTGTGTCACAGGCCTGTGGCCCCTTAGAGACTAGCAAACTTGGTTTGCTAGAGATGCAGTGCCTTGTGTCAGAGACCTGTGGCCCCTTAGAGACTAGCAAACTTGGTTTGCTAGAGATGCAGTGCCTTGGGTCAGAGACCTGTGGCCCCTTAGAGACTAGCAAACCTGGTTTGCTAGCGATGCAGTGCCTTGGGTCAGAGACCTGTGGCCCCTTAGAGACTAGCAAACCTGGTTTGCTAGCGATGCAGTGCCTTGTGTCACAGGCCTGTGGCCCCTTAGAGACTAGCAAACTTGGTTTGCTAGAGATGCAGTGCCTGGTGTCAGAGACCTGTGGCCCCTTAGAGACTAGCAAACTTGGTTTGCTAGAGATGCAGTGCCTTGGGTCAGAGACCTGTGGCCCCTTAGAGACTAGCAAACCTGGTTTGCTAGCGATGCAGTGCCTTGGGTCAGAGACCTGTGGCCCCTTAGAGACTAGCAAACCTGGTTTGCTAGCGATGCAGTGCCTTGTGTCACAGGCCTGTGGCCCCTTAGAGACTAGCAAACTTGGTTTGCTAGAGATGCAGTGCCTGGTGTCAGAGACCTGTGGCCCCTTAGAGACTAGCAAACTTGGTTTGCTAGAGATGCAGTGCCTGGTGTCAGAGACCTGTGGCCCCTTAGAGACTAGCAAACCTGGTTTGCTAGAGATGCAGTGCCTGGTGTCAGAGACCTGTGGCCCCTTAGAGACTAGCAAACCTGGTTTGCTAGCGATGCAGTGCCTTGGGTCAGAGACCTGTGGCCCCTTAGAGACTAGCAAACCTGGTTTGCTAGCGATGCAGTGCCTTGGGTCAGAGACCTGTGGCCCCTCAGAGACTAGCAAACCTGGTTTGCTAGCGATGCAGTGCCTTGGGTCACAGGCCTGTGGCCCCTCAGAGACTAGCAAACCTGGTTTGCTAGCGATGCAGTGCCTTGGGTCACAGGCCTGTGGCCCCTTAGAGACTAGCAAACCTGGTTTCCTAGCGATGCAGTGCCTGGTGTCACAGGCCTGTGGCCCCTCAGAGACTAGCAAGCCTGGTGTGCTAGCGATGCAGTGCCTGGTGTCACAGGCCTGTGGCCCCTCAGAGACTAGCAAGCCTGGTGTGCTAGCGATGCAGTGCCTGGTGTCACAGGCCTGTGGCCCCTCAGAGACTAGCAAGCCTGGTGTGCTAGCGATGCAGTGCCTGGTGTCACAGGCCTGTGGCCCCTCAGAGACTAGCAAGCCTGGTGTGCTAGCGATGCAGTGCCTGGTGTCACAGGCCTGTGGCCCCTCAGAGACTAGCAAGCCTGGTGTGCTAGCGATGCAGTGCCTGGTGTCACAGGCCTGTGGCCCCTCAGAGACTCGCAAGCCTGGTGTGCTAGCGATGCAGTGCCTGGTGTCAGAGACATGTGGCCCCTTAGAGACTAGCAAACTTGGTTTGCTAGAGATGCAGTGCCTGGTGTCAGAGACCTGTGGCCCCTTAGAGACTAGCAAACCTGGTTTGCTAGAGGTGCAGTGCCTGGTGTCAGAGACCTGTGGCCCCTTAGAGACTAGCAAACCTGGTTTGCTAGAGATGCAGTGCCTGGTGTCAGGCCTGTGGCCCCTTAGAGACTAGCAAACTTGGTTTGCTAGCGATGCAGTGCCTTGTGTCAGGCCTGTGGCCCCTTAGAGACTAGCAAACCTGGTTTGCTAGAGATGCAGTGCCTGGTGTCAGAGACCTGTGGCCCCTTAGAGACTAGCAAACCTGGTTTGCTAGAGATGCAGTGCCTGGTGTCAGGCCTGTGGCCCCTTAGAGACTAGCAAACCTGGTTTGCTAGAGATGCAGTGCCTGGTGTCAGGCCTGTGGCCCCTTAGAGACTAGCAAACCTGGTTTGCTAGAGATGCAGTGCCTGGTGTCAGAGACCTGTGGCCCCTTAGAGACTAGCAAACCTGGTTTGCTAGAGATGCAGTGCCTGGTGTCAGAGACCTGTGGCCCCTTAGAGACTAGCAAACCTGGTTTGCTAGAGATGCAGTGCCTGGTGTCAGGCCTGTGGCCCCTTAGAGACTAGCAAACCTGGTTTGCTAGCGATGCAGTGCCTTGGGTCAGAGACCTGTGGCCCCTTAAAGACTAGCAAACTTGGTTTGCTAGAGATGCAGTGCCTGGTGTCAGAGACCTGTGGCCCCTTAGAGACTAGCAAACTTGGTTTGCTAGCGATGCAGTGCCTGGTGTCAGAGACCTGTGGCCCCTTAGAGACTAACAAACCTGGTTTGCTAGCGATGCAGTGCCTTGGGTCAGAGACCTGTGGCCCCTTAGAGACTAGCAAACCTGTTTTGCTAGCGATGCAGTGCCTTGGGTCAGAGACCTGTGGCCCCTTAAAGACTAGCAAACTTGGTTTGCTAGAGATGCAGTGCCTTGTGTCAGAGACCTGTGGCCCCTTAGAGACTAGCAAACTTGGTTTGCTAGAGATGCAGTGCCTGGTGTCAGAGACCTGTGGCCCCTTAGAGACTAACAAACCTGGTTTGCTAGCGATGCAGTGCCTTGGGTCAGAGACCTGTGGCCCCTTAGAGACTAGCAAACCTGTTTTGCTAGCGATGCAGTGCCTTGTGTCACAGGCCTGTGGCCCCTTAGAGACTAGCAAACTTGGTTTGCTAGAGATGCAGTGCTTTGTGTCACAGGCCTGTGGCCCCTTAGAGACTAGCAAACTTGGTTTGCTAGAGATGCAGTGCCTTGTGTCAGAGACCTGTGGCCCCTTAGAGACTAGCAAACTTGGTTTGCTAGAGATGCAGTGCCTTGGGTCAGAGACCTGTGGCCCCTTAGAGACTAGCAAACCTGGTTTGCTAGCGATGCAGTGCCTTGGGTCAGAGACCTGTGGCCCCTTAGAGACTAGCAAACCTGGTTTGCTAGCGATGCAGTGCCTTGTGTCACAGGCCTGTGGCCCCTTAGAGACTAGCAAACTTGGTTTGCTAGCGATGCAGTGCCTTGTGTCAGAGACCTGTGGCCCCTTAGAGACTAGCAAACTTGGTTTGCTAGAGATGCAGTGCCTTGTGTCAGAGACCTGTG
>NW_027052711.1:721698-729198 GCF_011386835.1 Chrysemys picta bellii
CCCCAGCCCGCTTCCTCCGGGTTGACCCGGTGGCCGAGCGTCTCGCCGTCCCCGGACGCGGCGAGGGACTGCCTCCCGGCCGTCAGGATCGGGCCCACGGAAGTCTGATTTTAAAAAAAATTGGCCGACGCCACCGCGGAGGGCTACCCGGGCACCCCGGGCCCCGGAGCCGGAAAAGGGAAAAAAAGGATCGGGCCCACTAGAGACATGGACCCGGCCGCCAAGCAGGCCGCCCTGGGCTGACCCTCCCCGGCCGCAGCGAGGGACTGCCTCCCGGCCGACAGGATCGGGCCCCTGGAAGTCTGGGGGTGGGGGGGGGGGAAATCGCCCCACGCCCCCGAGGAGGGCTGCCCGGGCGGGCCTGGCCCCGGAGCTCGGAAAAAAAAAAAGGATCGGGCCCACTAGAGACATGGACCAGGCCGCCCTGGGCTCACCTTCCCCGGCCGCAGCGAGGGACTGCCTCCCGGTCGACTGGATCGGGCCCCTGGAAGTCTGGAAAAAGAAGAATGGAACCTGACGCCTCCGAGGAGGGGGCGCCCAGGGAAGGAGGGAGATCCGGGTTGACCTGCTGACCGGACGGGAAAGAGGCCACCGGGCGTCCCCCCCCTTAAAACCTAGGGGTTGACCTGGTGGCCGGAAAGCGAACCGGCCAGCAGGTGAACCCTTTCGATTCCACGGGTTGACCTGGTGCCCGGGAAGCGAACCGGCCAGCAGGTGAACCCGTTCGATTCCACGGGTTGACCTGGTGCCCGGGAAGCGAACCGGCCAGCAGGTGAACCCGTTCGATTCCACGGGTTGACCTGGTGCCCGGGAAGCGAACCGGCCAGCAGGTGAACCCGTTCGATTCCACGGGTTGACCTGGTGCCCGGGAGGGGACTCTGAAAATTTTTCAGCCCTTTCGACTCGGGGTTGACCTGGTGGCCGAGAGGGGACTCGCACGGCAGGCAAGCCGCCCTGGGCTCACCCTCCCCGGCCGCAGCGAGGGACTGCCACCCGGCCGACTGGATCGGGCCCCTGGAAGTCTGGAAAAAAGAATGGAACCTGACGCCTCCGAGGAGGGGGCGCCCAGGGAAGGAGGGAGATCCGGGTTGACCTGCTGACCGGACGGGAAAGAGGCCACCGGGCGTCCCCCCCCTTAAAACCTAGGGGTTGACCTGGTGGCCGGAAAGCGAACCGGCCAGCAGGTGAACCCGTTCGATTCCACGGGTTGACCTGGTGCCCGGGAAGCGAACCGGCCAGCAGGTGAACCCGTTCGATTCCACGGGTTGACCTGGTGCCCGGGAAGCGAACCGGCCAGCAGGTGAACCCGTTCGATTCCACGGGTTGACCTGGTGCCCGGGAGGGGACTCTGAAAATTTTTCAGCCCTTTCGACTCGGGGTTGACCTGGTGGCCGAGAGGGGACTCGCACGGCAGGCAAGCCGCCCTGGGCTCACCCTCCCCGGCCGCAGCGAGGGACTGCCTCCCGGTCGACTGGATCGGGCCCCTGGAAGTCTGGAAAAAAGAATGGAACCTGACGCCTCCGAGGAGGGGGCGCCCAGGGAAGGAGGGAGATCCGGGTTGACCTGCTGACCGGACGGGAAAGAGGCCACCGGGCGTCCCCCCCCCCTTAAAACCTAGGGGTTGACCTGGTGGCCGGAAAGCGAACCGGCCAGCAGGTGAACCCGTTCGATTCCACGGGTTGACCTGGTGCCCGGGAAGCGAACCGGCCAGCAGGTGAACCCGTTCGATTCCACGGGTTGACCTGGTGCCCGGGAAGCGAACCGGCCAGCAGGTGAACCCGTTCGATTCCACGGGTTGACCTGGTGCCCGGGAAGCGAACCGGCCAGCAGGTGAACCCGTTCGATTCCACGGGTTGACCTGGTGCCCGGGAGGGGACTCTGAAAATTTTTCAGCCCTTTCGACTCGGGGTTGACCTGGTGGCCGAGAGGGGACTCGCACGGCAGGCAAGCCGCCCTGGGCTCACCCTCCCCGGCCGCAGCGAGGGACTGCCACCCGGCCGACTGGATCGGGCCCCTGGAAGTCTGGAAAAAAGAATGGAACCTGACGCCTCCGAGGAGGGGGCACCCAGGGAAGGAGGGAGATCCGGGTTGACCTGCTGACCGGACGGGAAAGAGGCCACCGGGCGTCCCCCCCCCCTTAAAACCTAGGGGTTGACCTGGTGGCCGGAAAGCGAACCGGCCAGCCGGTGAACCCGTCCGATTCCACGGGTTGACCTGGTGGCCGGGAAGCGAACCGGCCAGCAGGTGAACCCGTTCGATTCCACGGGTTGACCTGGTGCCCGGGAGGGGACTCTGAAAATTTTTCAGCCCTTTCGACTCGGGGTTGACCTGGTGGCCGAGAGGGGACTCGCACGGCAGGCAAGCCGCCCTGGGCTCACCCTCCCCGGCCGCAGCGAGGGACTGCCACCCGGCCGACTGGATCGGGCCCCTGGAAGTCTGGAAAAAAGAATGGAACCTGACGCCTCCGAGGAGGGGGCGCCCAGGGAAGGAGGGAGATCCGGGTTGACCTGGTGACCGGACGGGAAAGAGGCCACCGGGCGTCCCCCCCTTAAAACCTAGGGGTTGACCTGGTGGCCGGAAAGCGAACCGGCCAGCCGGTGAACCCGTCCGATTCCACGGGTTGACCTGGTGGCCGGGAAGCGAACCGGCCAGCAGGTGAACCCGTTCGATTCCACGGGTTGACCTGGTGCCCGGGAGGGGACTCTGAAAATTTTTCAGCCCTTTCGACTCGCGGTTGACCTGGTGGCCGAGAGGGGACTCGCACGGCAGGCAAGCCGCCCTGGGCTGACCCTCCCCGGCCGCAGCGAGGGACTGCCTCCCGGCCGACAGGATCGGGCCCCTGGAAGTCTGGGGGGGGGGGGGAATCGCCCCACGCCTCCGAGGAGGGCTGCCCGGGCGGGCCTGGCCCCGGAGCTCGAAAAAAAAAAAAAGGATCGGGCCCACTAGAGACATGGACCAGGCCGCCCTGGGCTCACCCTCCCCGGCCGCAGCGAGGGACTGCCTCCCGGCCGACTGGATCGGGCCCCTGGAAGTCTGGGGGGGGGGGGAAATGGAACCTGACGCCTCCGAGGAGGGGACGCCCAGGGAAGGAGGGAGATCCGGGTTGACCTGGTGACCGGACGGGAAAGAGGCCACCGGGCGTGCCCCCGTTAAAACCCCTAGGGGTTGACCTGGTGGCCGGAAAGCAAACCGGCCACTGGGTAGGCCGGTCGGCAACCTAGGGGTTGACCTGGTGGCCGGGAAGCGAACCGGCCAGCAGGTGAACCCGTCCGATTCCACGGGTTGACCTGGTGCCCGGGAGGGGACTCTGAAAATTTTTCAGCCCTTTCGACTCGGGGTTGACCTGGTGGCCGAGAGGGGCCTCGCACGGCAGGCAAGCCGCCCTGGGCTCACCCTCCCCGGCCGCAGCGAGGGACTGCCCCTCCCCACCCCCCGGCTGACAGGATCGGGCGCACTGGAAGTCCGGGACAGTATTTTCCCCGACGCCGGGGAGGGCGGGCGGAGGGGCTCTGGCGGCCAGCCCGGGCCCCGGAGCTCGAAAAGGAAAAAAGGACCGGGCCCGCGAGAGACGGGGGCCCTGCCGCAGGGGGGGGGGCAGTCCGACCGGGGCTCACCGTGCGGCAGGCCCGGGCGTCGGCAGGGGAAAGCGGGCGAGGAGGCGCGGGGCCGGGTGCCTACGGCCATACCGGACCGAACGCCCCCGATCCCGTCCGATCTCGGAAGGTAAACCGTCCCGGGCCTGGCTAGTACTTGGATGGGTGACCGCCTGGGAATCCCAGGTGCCGTAGGCAGCTTTTCCCGGTCCGAGTCAGCTCTCTCTCCTTTTCTGGGGGGGAAGGAGAGGGGGGGACGGGCCGGAAAGCCCCTCGTCGCTCCTGCCGAGTCGGAGGTCGCGGCCGCAGGTCACGGGTCTGGGCGCCTGGGGTCCGGCTCCCCACCCACCCGGCTTCCTCCGCGGAGGACCCCCCCCGGGGCCACCGAAGCCGCTGGGGGAGACGCCGGGCATGGGGCGGACTGGCCCGGACCCTCCCGGCCGCCGGCCCGCAGGTCCGCCCCGAATCCCCCCCCGCGGCCACCCAGGCCAGGCCTGGCCAGGCGGGACGGACGGCGGGTGTCCAGCGCCCAGCGGCTTCCTCCAGCGGGGACCCACGGACCCCAAAGCCGCAGGGGGAGGCCCCGGGCCTGGGACGGACTCGCTCGGACCCCCTGCGCCCGGCCGCCGGCCCGCGGGACCGCCCCGAATCCCCCCGCGGCCACCCAGGCCAGGCCTGGCCAGGCGGGACGGACGGCGGGTGTCCAGCGCCCAGCGGCTTCCTCCAGCGGGGACCCACGGACCCCAAAGCCGCAGGGGGAGACCCCAGGCCCGGGACCGACTCGCTCGGACCCCCCGCCTCCCCTGCGCCCGGCCGCCGGCCCGCGGGACCGCCCCGAATCCCCCCGCGGCCACCCAGGCCAGGCCTGGCCAGGCGGGACGGACGGCGGGTGTCCAGCTCCCAGTGGCTTCCGCCAGCGGGGACCCACGGACCCCAAAGCCGCAGGGGGAGGCCCCGGGCCCGGGACGGACTCGCTCGGACCCCCCGCCTCCCCTGCGCCCGGCCCCCGGCCCGCGGGACCGCCCCGAATCCCCCCGCGGCCATCCAGGCCAGGCCTGGCCTGGCGGGCCGGTGTGCAGCTCCCCCGGGCTTCCTCCCCCGACGACCCGCGCCCCCCTGAGCCGCAGGCGGAGACCCCGGCCCCGGGGCGGACCGGCCCGGGCTCGCCCGAGCCCCCTGCGCCCGGCCCGCAGGACCGCCCCCCCGAATCCCCCGGGAGAGGCCCGGCCTGCACGCCACTGACGACCCGCGGCCCCCAAAGTCGCAGGAGGCGCCCCCCCCCCCCGGTTAGCCCCGTCTCGCTCCGCGCCCCCCGCCCCTCGCTGCCGGGACCGGGCGCCGCCCCAGAGTCAGCCGCAGCCGGCCGGCCTGAGAGCTGCCCTCCTGTGGACGACGGTGAGTTTACCTTGATACTAACCGGCCGTCAGCCAGGTCAACCCCATTGCTAGACTGGGGTGGACCTGGTGGCCGAGTGGGGACTTGGAACATTTGACAGCTGCTTCCCGGGGCTTGACCGGTTGTCCTGAACGCCCCCCACCCCCACCCCCAGCCCCCGGCTCCTGCTCCCCTCTCCCCAGCCTCGGTGCTCCGCTCCCTGCCTCGGAGGCTGCCTCTCTGCGGCGCCTGCATCGCCTCCGAGGACGCGCACCCTCCGGAGGCTGGACGTAAACCCACCACTGCCGCCGACCCGGCTCTCCGAGGGACGACTGTGAGGCCCCCCACCCCACCCCACCCCCGGACCGCCCTGGGGACGACTGCTAAGCCTCCCCCACCGGACCGCCCGGGGGAAGACTGCGACGCCTCCCGCCAGGCCCCCACCCAGCCTGGGGGAAGACTGCTAAGCCTCCCCCCCACACACACACACACACACTGTCGGGGGATGACGATTAAGCCTCTCCCGGACTGCCCGGGGGAAGACTATTAAGCCTCCCCTGGAACCACTATTAAGCCTGCCCCCGGAGTCCTCGGGGGATGACTGCTAAGCCTCCCCCACCGGACCACCCGGGGCAAGACTGCTAAGCCTCCCTCCCACACACACACACACTGTCAGGGGAGGACTATTAAGCTTTCCCGCTGGAGCGCCCGGGGCGGACGACTGTTAAGCCTGCCCCCGGAGTCCTCGGGGGAGGACTATTAAGCTTTCCCCCCTGGAGCGCCCGGGGGGGGGGGGGGGGGGACGACTATTAAGCCTGGCCCCCGGAGTCCTCGGGGGACGACTATTAAGCCTCCCCCGGACCTGCTCCCTCTCGACTATTAAGCCCCCCCTCTGCGGTCCTCAGCACCACTGCCGCGCTGCCCTGGGAGTGGGGTGACATCCGGTCCGGAAAGCAAACCGGCCACCAGGTCAACCCGTCGAATCCAATGGGTTGACCTGGTGGCCGGAAAGCAAACCGGTCGCCAGGTCAACCCGTCGAATCCAATGGGTTGACCTGGTGGCCGGAAAGCAAACCGGCCGCCAGGTCAACCCAGTAGATTCAGCGGGTTGACCTGGTGGCCGAACGGGGACTTTGAAAATTTGACAGCCGCTTCCCGGGGGTTGACCTGTTGTCCCGGTGGGGACTTTGAACATTTGACAGCCGCCTCCCAGGGCTTGACCTGTTGTCCCGGTGGGGACTTTGAACATTTGACAGCCGCCTCCCAGGGCTTGACCTGTTGTCCCGGGGGGGACTTTGAACATTTTACAGCCGCTTCCCGGGGCTTGACCTGGTGGCCGAGTGGGGACTTTGAACATTTGACAGCCGCTTCCCGGGGGTTGACCTGTTGTCCTGAACGCCCCCCACCTCCCCCCCCCCGGCTCCTGCTCCCCACTCCCCAGCCTCGGTGCTCCGCTCCCTGCCTCGGAGGCTGCCTCTCTGCGGCGGCTGCATCGCGTCCGAGGACGCTCACCCTCCGGAGGCTGGATGTAAAGCCTGACACCCGCCACCGCCGCCGACACGGCTCTCGGAGGGACGACTCTGAGGCCTCCCCCCACCCCCGGACCGCCCTGGGGACGACTGCAAAGCCTCCCCCCCGCCCACACCCACACCCACACTGTCGGGGGATGACTCTTAAGCCTCTCCCGGACTGCCTGGGGAACGACTATTAAGCCTGCCCCCCCCGGAGCACTCGGGGGACGACTATTAAGCCTCCCGCGGACTGCCCGGGGGATGACTATTAAGCCTCCCCTGGAAGGACTATTAAGCCTCCCCCGGACTGGCCGGGGGACGCCTATTAAGCCTATCCTCGGGGGAGGACTATTAAGCTTTTCCCCCTGGAGCGCCCGGGGGGACGACGATTAAGCCTGGCCCCCGGAGTACCCGGGGGACGACTATTAAGCCTCCCCCGGACTGGCCGGGGGACGACTATTAAGCCTCCCCCGGACCTGCTCCCTCTCGACTATTAAGCCCCCCTCTGTGGTCCTCAAGACCACTGCCGTGCTGCCCTGGGAGTGGGGTGACACCCGGGCCGGAAAGCAAACCGGCCACCAGGTCAACCCGTCGAATCCAATGGGTTGACCTGGTGGCCGGAAAGCAAACCAGCCGCCAGGTCAACCCGTCGAATCCAATGGGTTGACCTGGTGGCCGGAAAGCAAACCGGCCGCCAGGTCAACCCAGTAGATTCGACGGGTTGACCTGGTGGCCTTAAAGCACGACTCTTAAGCCTGCCTCCTGGAGCGCTCGGAGGACGACTATTAAGCCTCCCCCGGACTGGCCGGGGGACGACTATTAAGCCTCCCCCGGACCTGCTCCCTCTCGACTATTAAGCCCCCCTCTGTGGTCCTCAAGACCACTGCCGTGCTGCCCTGGGAGTGGGGTGACACCCGGGCCGGAAAGCAAACCGGCCACCAGGTCAACCCGTCGAATCCAATGGGTTGACCTGGTGGCCGGAAAGCAAACCAGCCGCCAGGTCAACCCGTCGAATCCAATGG
>NW_027052711.1:739198-743851 GCF_011386835.1 Chrysemys picta bellii
CCACCTCCCGCGGCCCGCGCCGCGTGGTGTGGTCCTGTCGGGGGGGGACCGCAGCGCGCCCCTGCTCGCTCTCGCGACCGTGTTTGGCCCTGCTGAGCCTCGCGGCTCCCTGGGTTTTTCGGACCCCTGGGTGGTCTGCCGGAACCGCTCGACCTCGCACGGCGGAGATCTCGGCCAGACGGCCCCACGCACGGAGGGCCGGGCAGGTGCCCGGGCCGCCCCGAGGAGGGAAGTCCCCATCGGTCCCTGGATCCGTGCACGCGAAAAGGAAGAGGGTCCCCATCCGCCTGAACACCGGACGGCCCCGCGGTTGGGGTGCCGGCCCGCGAAGGGCCCTTCCCGTCGCGAACGTCAGCGCCACATCGATCGGCGGGCGCGAGAGGAGCGGGCCCCCCCTCCCTCCGGGGGGCGCCGACACTCGGAGCTCGGCTCCCGGCCGCTGCGGGGCCCGTGAGCTAAGAGCCGGGCAAAGCGGGCCGTCTCGGCGGAGGGCCGGGTGCTGGCCTCCGCCCTCAAACGGGCCCGCTCCCCCCCTCCCACGCCGGGCAGGGTCGGGTACAATACTCGGATTGATCCCCTAGGCTGAGCTCCGGTTCTCACAGGCTCTGAAAAACCTGTCCTCAGAAATCTCCTCACACAATCCTCGAAAGGCAGGTCGAAAAAGCCAAAGCCCCGCCTTCGGCGGTACGAAACTGGAACTGGGCGCCACCTCGTGGTTCCCTCGGTCGGCCGAGACGGCGTGGGGCGACCCCTTCCGGACATCCGCGAGACGACCGGCCGTCAGGTCAACCCATTCGCTCCAAAGGGGTTGACCTGGTGGCCGAGAGGGGACTTTGAAAATTTTTCGGACTTGGAAAACTTTTTTTTTTTTTTTCTTCCCCCAGCCCGCTTCCTCCGGGTTGACCCGGTGGCCGAGCGTCTCGCCGTCCCCGGACGCGGCGAGGGACTGCCTCCCGGCCGTCAGGATCGGGCCCACGGAAGTCTGATTTTAAAAAAAATTGGCCGACGCCACCGCGGAGGGCTACCCGGGCACCCCGGGCCCCGGAGCCGGAAAAGGGAAAAAAAGGATCGGGCCCACTAGAGACATGGACCCGGCCGCCAAGCAGGCCGCCCTGGGCTGACCCTCCCCGGCCGCAGCGAGGGACTGCCTCCCGGCCGACAGGATCGGGCCCCTGGAAGTCTGGGGGTGGGGGGGGGGGAAATCGCCCCACGCCCCCGAGGAGGGCTGCCCGGGCGGGCCTGGCCCCGGAGCTCGGAAAAAAAAAAAGGATCGGGCCCACTAGAGACATGGACCAGGCCGCCCTGGGCTCACCTTCCCCGGCCGCAGCGAGGGACTGCCTCCCGGTCGACTGGATCGGGCCCCTGGAAGTCTGGAAAAAGAAGAATGGAACCTGACGCCTCCGAGGAGGGGGCGCCCAGGGAAGGAGGGAGATCCGGGTTGACCTGCTGACCGGACGGGAAAGAGGCCACCGGGCGTCCCCCCCCTTAAAACCTAGGGGTTGACCTGGTGGCCGGAAAGCGAACCGGCCAGCAGGTGAACCCTTTCGATTCCACGGGTTGACCTGGTGCCCGGGAAGCGAACCGGCCAGCAGGTGAACCCGTTCGATTCCACGGGTTGACCTGGTGCCCGGGAAGCGAACCGGCCAGCAGGTGAACCCGTTCGATTCCACGGGTTGACCTGGTGCCCGGGAAGCGAACCGGCCAGCAGGTGAACCCGTTCGATTCCACGGGTTGACCTGGTGCCCGGGAGGGGACTCTGAAAATTTTTCAGCCCTTTCGACTCGGGGTTGACCTGGTGGCCGAGAGGGGACTCGCACGGCAGGCAAGCCGCCCTGGGCTCACCCTCCCCGGCCGCAGCGAGGGACTGCCACCCGGCCGACTGGATCGGGCCCCTGGAAGTCTGGAAAAAAGAATGGAACCTGACGCCTCCGAGGAGGGGGCGCCCAGGGAAGGAGGGAGATCCGGGTTGACCTGCTGACCGGACGGGAAAGAGGCCACCGGGCGTCCCCCCCCTTAAAACCTAGGGGTTGACCTGGTGGCCGGAAAGCGAACCGGCCAGCAGGTGAACCCGTTCGATTCCACGGGTTGACCTGGTGCCCGGGAAGCGAACCGGCCAGCAGGTGAACCCGTTCGATTCCACGGGTTGACCTGGTGCCCGGGAAGCGAACCGGCCAGCAGGTGAACCCGTTCGATTCCACGGGTTGACCTGGTGCCCGGGAGGGGACTCTGAAAATTTTTCAGCCCTTTCGACTCGGGGTTGACCTGGTGGCCGAGAGGGGACTCGCACGGCAGGCAAGCCGCCCTGGGCTCACCCTCCCCGGCCGCAGCGAGGGACTGCCTCCCGGTCGACTGGATCGGGCCCCTGGAAGTCTGGAAAAAAGAATGGAACCTGACGCCTCCGAGGAGGGGGCGCCCAGGGAAGGAGGGAGATCCGGGTTGACCTGCTGACCGGACGGGAAAGAGGCCACCGGGCGTCCCCCCCCCCTTAAAACCTAGGGGTTGACCTGGTGGCCGGAAAGCGAACCGGCCAGCAGGTGAACCCGTTCGATTCCACGGGTTGACCTGGTGCCCGGGAAGCGAACCGGCCAGCAGGTGAACCCGTTCGATTCCACGGGTTGACCTGGTGCCCGGGAAGCGAACCGGCCAGCAGGTGAACCCGTTCGATTCCACGGGTTGACCTGGTGCCCGGGAAGCGAACCGGCCAGCAGGTGAACCCGTTCGATTCCACGGGTTGACCTGGTGCCCGGGAGGGGACTCTGAAAATTTTTCAGCCCTTTCGACTCGGGGTTGACCTGGTGGCCGAGAGGGGACTCGCACGGCAGGCAAGCCGCCCTGGGCTCACCCTCCCCGGCCGCAGCGAGGGACTGCCACCCGGCCGACTGGATCGGGCCCCTGGAAGTCTGGAAAAAAGAATGGAACCTGACGCCTCCGAGGAGGGGGCACCCAGGGAAGGAGGGAGATCCGGGTTGACCTGCTGACCGGACGGGAAAGAGGCCACCGGGCGTCCCCCCCCCCTTAAAACCTAGGGGTTGACCTGGTGGCCGGAAAGCGAACCGGCCAGCCGGTGAACCCGTCCGATTCCACGGGTTGACCTGGTGGCCGGGAAGCGAACCGGCCAGCAGGTGAACCCGTTCGATTCCACGGGTTGACCTGGTGCCCGGGAGGGGACTCTGAAAATTTTTCAGCCCTTTCGACTCGGGGTTGACCTGGTGGCCGAGAGGGGACTCGCACGGCAGGCAAGCCGCCCTGGGCTCACCCTCCCCGGCCGCAGCGAGGGACTGCCACCGGCCGACTGGATCGGGCCCCTGGAAGTCTGGAAAAAAGAATGGAACCTGACGCCTCCGAGGAGGGGGCGCCCAGGGAAGAGGGAGATCCGGGTTGACCTGGTGACCGGACGGGAAAGAGGCCACCGGGCGTCCCCCCCCTTAAAACCTAGGGGTTGACCTGGTGGCCGGAAAGCGAACCGGCCAGCCGGTGAACCCGTCCGATTCCACGGGTTGACCTGGTGGCCGGGAAGCGAACCGGCCAGCAGGTGAACCCGTTCGATTCCACGGGTTGACCTGGTGCCCGGGAGGGGACTCTGAAAATTTTTCAGCCCTTTCGACTCGCGGTTGACCTGGTGGCCGAGAGGGGACTCGCACGGCAGGCAAGCCGCCCTGGGCTGACCCTCCCCGGCCGCAGCGAGGGACTGCCTCCCGGCCGACAGGATCGGGCCCCTGGAAGTCTGGGGGGGGGGGGGAATCGCCCCACGCCTCCGAGGAGGGCTGCCCGGGCGGGCCTGGCCCGGAGCTCGAAAAAAAAAAAAAGGATCGGGCCCACTAGAGACATGGACCAGGCCGCCCTGGGCTCACCCTCCCCGGCCGCAGCGAGGGACTGCCTCCCGGCCGACTGGATCGGGCCCCTGGAAGTCTGGGGGGGGGGGGGGGAAATGGAACCTGACGCCTCCGAGGAGGGGACGCCCAGGGAAGGAGGGAGATCCGGGTTGACCTGGTGACCGGACGGGAAAGAGGCCACCGGGCGTGCCCCCGTTAAAACCCCTAGGGGTTGACCTGGTGGCCGGAAAGCAAACCGGCCACTGGGTAGGCCGGTCGGCAACCTAGGGGTTGACCTGGTGGCCGGGAAGCGAACCGGCCAGCAGGTGAACCCGTCCGATTCCACGGGTTGACCTGGTGCCCGGGAGGGGACTCTGAAAATTTTTCAGCCCTTTCGACTCGGGGTTGACCTGGTGGCCGAGAGGGGCCTCGCACGGCAGGCAAGCCGCCCTGGGCTCACCCTCCCCGGCCGCAGCGAGGGACTGCCCCTCCCCACCCCCCGGCTGACAGGATCGGGCGCACTGGAAGTCCGGGACAGTATTTTCCCCGACGCCGGGGAGGGCGGGCGGAGGGGCTCTGGCGGCCAGCCCGGGCCCCGGAGCTCGAAAAGGAAAAAAGGACCGGGCCCGCGAGAGACGGGGGCCCTGCCGCAGGGGGGGGGGGCAGTCCGACCGGGGCTCACCGTGCGGCAGGCCCGGGCGTCGGCAGGGGAAAGCGGGCGAGGAGGCGCGGGGCCGGGTGCCTACGGCCATACCGGACCGAACGCCCCCGATCCCGTCCGATCTCGGAAGGTAAACCGTCCCGGGCCTGGCTAGTACTTGGATGGGTGACCGCCTGGGAA
>NW_027052711.1:744351-746851 GCF_011386835.1 Chrysemys picta bellii
GGCCATCCAGGCCAGGCCTGGCCTGGCGGGCCGGTGTGCAGCTCCCCCGGGCTTCCTCCCCCGACGACCCGCGCCCCCCTGAGCCGCAGGCGGAGACCCGGCCCCCGGGGCGGACCGGCCCGGGCTCGCCCGAGCCCCCTGCGCCCGGCCCGCAGGACCGCCCCCCCGAATCCCCCGGGAGAGGCCCGGCCTGCACGCCACTGACGACCCGCGGCCCCCAAAGTCGCAGGAGGCGCCCCCCCCCCCCCGGTTAGCCCCGTCTCGCTCCGCGCCCCCCGCCCCTCGCTGCCGGGACCGGGCGCCGCCCCAGAGTCAGCCGCAGCCGGCCGGCCTGAGAGCTGCCCTCCTGTGGACGACGGTGAGTTTACCTTGATACTAACCGGCCGTCAGCCAGGTCAACCCCATTGCTAGACTGGGGTGGACCTGGTGGCCGAGTGGGGACTTGGAACATTTGACAGCTGCTTCCCGGGGCTTGACCGGTTGTCCTGAACGCCCCCCACCCCCACCCCCAGCCCCCGGCTCCTGCTCCCCCTCTCCCCAGCCTCGGTGCTCCGCTCCCTGCCTCGGAGGCTGCCTCTCTGCGGCGCCTGCATCGCCTCCGAGGACGCGCACCCTCCGGAGGCTGGACGTAAACCCACCACTGCCGCCGACCCGGCTCTCCGAGGGACGACTGTGAGGCCCCCCACCCCACCCCACCCCCGGACCGCCCTGGGGACGACTGCTAAGCCTCCCCCACCGGACCGCCCGGGGGAAGACTGCGACGCCCTCCCGCCAGGCCCCCACCCCAGCCTGGGGGAAGACTGCTAAGCCTCCCCCCCCACACACACACACACACACTGTCGGGGGATGACGATTAAGCCTCTCCCGGACTGCCCGGGGGAAGACTATTAAGCCTCCCCTGGAACCACTATTAAGCCTGCCCCCGGAGTCCTCGGGGGATGACTGCTAAGCCTCCCCCACCGGACCACCCGGGGCAAGACTGCTAAGCCTCCCTCCCACACACACACACACTGTCAGGGGAGGACTATTAAGCTTTCCCGCTGGAGCGCCCGGGGCGGACGACTGTTAAGCCTGCCCCCGGAGTCCTCGGGGGAGGACTATTAAGCTTTCCCCCCCTGGAGCGCCCGGGGGGGGGGGGGGGGGGACGACTATTAAGCCTGGCCCCCGGAGTCCTCGGGGGACGACTATTAAGCCTCCCCCGGACCTGCTCCCTCTCGACTATTAAGCCCCCCCTCTGCGGTCCTCAGCACCACTGCCGCGCTGCCCTGGGAGTGGGGTGACATCCGGTCCGGAAAGCAAACCGGCCACCAGGTCAACCCGTCGAATCCAATGGGTTGACCTGGTGGCCGGAAAGCAAACCGGTCGCCAGGTCAACCCGTCGAATCCAATGGGTTGACCTGGTGGCCGGAAAGCAAACCGGCCGCCAGGTCAACCCAGTAGATTCAGCGGGTTGACCTGGTGGCCGAACGGGGACTTTGAAAATTTGACAGCCGCTTCCCGGGGGTTGACCTGTTGTCCCGGTGGGGACTTTGAACATTTGACAGCCGCCTCCCAGGGCTTGACCTGTTGTCCCGGTGGGGACTTTGAACATTTGACAGCCGCCCTCCCAGGGCTTGACCTGTTGTCCCGGGGGGGGACTTTGAACATTTTACAGCCGCTTCCCGGGGCTTGACCTGGTGGCCGAGTGGGGACTTTGAACATTTGACAGCCGCTTCCCGGGGGTTGACCTGTTGTCCTGAACGCCCCCCACCTCCCCCCCCCCCGGCTCCTGCTCCCCACTCCCCAGCCTCGGTGCTCCGCTCCCTGCCTCGGAGGCTGCCTCTCTGCGGCGGCTGCATCGCGTCCGAGGACGCTCACCCTCCGGAGGCTGGATGTAAAGCCTGACACCCGCCACCGCCGCCGACACGGCTCTCGGAGGGACGACTCTGAGGCCTCCCCCCACCCCCGGACCGCCCTGGGGACGACTGCTAAGCCTCCCCCCCGCCCACACCCACACCCACACTGTCGGGGGATGACTCTTAAGCCTCTCCGGACTGCCTGGGGAACGACTATTAAGCCTGCCCCCCCCGGAGCACTCGGGGGACGACTATTAAGCCTCCCGCGGACTGCCCGGGGGATGACTATTAAGCCTCCCCTGGAAGGACTATTAAGCCTCCCCCGGACTGGCCGGGGGACGCCTATTAAGCCTATCCTCGGGGGAGGACTATTAAGCTTTTCCCCCTGGAGCGCCCGGGGGGACGACGATTAAGCCTGGCCCCCGGAGTACCCGGGGGACGACTATTAAGCCTCCCCCGGACTGGCCGGGGGACGACTATTAAGCCTCCCCCGGACCTGCTCCCTCTCGACTATTAAGCCCCCCTCTGTGGTCCTCAAGACCACTGCCGTGCTGCCCTGGGAGTGGGGTGACACCCGGGCCGGAAAGCAAACCGGCCACCAGGTCAACCCGTCGAATCCAATGGGTTGACCTGGTGGCCGGAAAGCAAACCAGCCGCCAGGTCAA
>NW_027052711.1:759351-766466 GCF_011386835.1 Chrysemys picta bellii
ACCCGTTCGATTCCACGGGTTGACCTGGTGCCCGGGAAGCGAACCGGCCAGCAGGTGAACCCGTTCGATTCCACGGGTTGACCTGGTGCCCGGGAGGGGACTCTGAAAATTTTTCAGCCCTTTCGACTCGGGGTTGACCTGGTGGCCGAGAGGGGACTCGCACGGCAGGCAAGCCGCCCTGGGCTCACCCTCCCCGGCCGCAGCGAGGGACTGCCTCCCGGTCGACTGGATCGGGCCCCTGGAAGTCTGGAAAAAAGAATGGAACCTGACGCCTCCGAGGAGGGGGCGCCCAGGGAAGGAGGGAGATCCGGGTTGACCTGCTGACCGGACGGGAAAGAGGCCACCGGGCGTCCCCCCCCCCCTTAAAACCTAGGGGTTGACCTGGTGGCCGGAAAGCGAACCGGCCAGCAGGTGAACCCGTTCGATTCCACGGGTTGACCTGGTGCCCGGGAAGCGAACCGGCCAGCAGGTGAACCCGTTCGATTCCACGGGTTGACCTGGTGCCCGGGAAGCGAACCGGCCAGCAGGTGAACCCGTTCGATTCCACGGGTTGACCTGGTGCCCGGGAAGCGAACCGGCCAGCAGGTGAACCCGTTCGATTCCACGGGTTGACCTGGTGCCCGGGAGGGGACTCTGAAAATTTTTCAGCCCTTTCGACTCGGGGTTGACCTGGTGGCCGAGAGGGGACTCGCACGGCAGGCAAGCCGCCCTGGGCTCACCCTCCCCGGCCGCAGCGAGGGACTGCCACCCGGCCGACTGGATCGGGCCCCTGGAAGTCTGGAAAAAAGAATGGAACCTGACGCCTCCGAGGAGGGGGCACCCAGGGAAGGAGGGAGATCCGGGTTGACCTGCTGACCGGACGGGAAAGAGGCCACCGGGCGTCCCCCCCCCCTTAAAACCTAGGGGTTGACCTGGTGGCCGGAAAGCGAACCGGCCAGCCGGTGAACCCGTCCGATTCCACGGGTTGACCTGGTGGCCGGGAAGCGAACCGGCCAGCAGGTGAACCCGTTCGATTCCACGGGTTGACCTGGTGCCCGGGAGGGGACTCTGAAAATTTTTCAGCCCTTTCGACTCGGGGTTGACCTGGTGGCCGAGAGGGGACTCGCACGGCAGGCAAGCCGCCCTGGGCTCACCCTCCCCGGCCGCAGCGAGGGACTGCCACCCGGCCGACTGGATCGGGCCCCTGGAAGTCTGGAAAAAAGAATGGAACCTGACGCCTCCGAGGAGGGGGCGCCCAGGGAAGGAGGGAGATCCGGGTTGACCTGGTGACCGGACGGGAAAGAGGCCACCGGGCGTCCCCCCCTTAAAACCTAGGGGTTGACCTGGTGGCCGGAAAGCGAACCGGCCAGCCGGTGAACCCGTCCGATTCCACGGGTTGACCTGGTGGCCGGGAAGCGAACCGGCCAGCAGGTGAACCCGTTCGATTCCACGGGTTGACCTGGTGCCCGGGAGGGGACTCTGAAAATTTTTCAGCCCTTTCGACTCGCGGTTGACCTGGTGGCCGAGAGGGGACTCGCACGGCAGGCAAGCCGCCCTGGGCTGACCCTCCCCGGCCGCAGCGAGGGACTGCCTCCCGGCCGACAGGATCGGGCCCCTGGAAGTCTGGGGGGGGGGGGGAATCGCCCCACGCCTCCGAGGAGGGCTGCCCGGGCGGGCCTGGCCCCGGAGCTCGAAAAAAAAAAAAAGGATCGGGCCCACTAGAGACATGGACCAGGCCGCCCTGGGCTCACCCTCCCCGGCCGCAGCGAGGGACTGCCTCCCGGCCGACTGGATCGGGCCCCTGGAAGTCTGGGGGGGGGGGGGAAATGGAACCTGACGCCTCCGAGGAGGGGACGCCCAGGGAAGGAGGGAGATCCGGGTTGACCTGGTGACCGGACGGGAAAGAGGCCACCGGGCGTGCCCCCGTTAAAACCCCTAGGGGTTGACCTGGTGGCCGGAAAGCAAACCGGCCACTGGGTAGGCCGGTCGGCAACCTAGGGGTTGACCTGGTGGCCGGGAAGCGAACCGGCCAGCAGGTGAACCCGTCCGATTCCACGGGTTGACCTGGTGCCCGGGAGGGGACTCTGAAAATTTTTCAGCCCTTTCGACTCGGGGTTGACCTGGTGGCCGAGAGGGGCCTCGCACGGCAGGCAAGCCGCCCTGGGCTCACCCTCCCCGGCCGCAGCGAGGGACTGCCCCTCCCCACCCCCCGGCTGACAGGATCGGGCGCACTGGAAGTCCGGGACAGTATTTTCCCCGACGCCGGGGAGGGCGGGCGGAGGGGCTCTGGCGGCCAGCCCGGGCCCCGGAGCTCGAAAAGGAAAAAAGGACCGGGCCCGCGAGAGACGGGGGCCCTGCCGCAGGGGGGGGGGCAGTCCGACCGGGGCTCACCGTGCGGCAGGCCCGGGCGTCGGCAGGGGAAAGCGGGCGAGGAGGCGCGGGGCCGGGTGCCTACGGCCATACCGGACCGAACGCCCCCGATCCCGTCCGATCTCGGAAGGTAAACCGTCCCGGGCCTGGCTAGTACTTGGATGGGTGACCGCCTGGGAATCCCAGGTGCCGTAGGCAGCTTTTCCCGGTCCGAGTCAGCTCTCTCTCCTTTTCTGGGGGGGAAGGAGAGGGGGGGACGGGCCGGAAAGCCCCTCGTCGCTCCTGCCGAGTCGGAGGTCGCGGCCGCAGGTCACGGGTCTGGGCGCCTGGGGTCCGGCTCCCCACCCACCCGGCTTCCTCCGCGGAGGACCCCCCCCGGGGCCACCGAAGCCGCTGGGGGAGACGCCGGGCATGGGGCGGACTGGCCCGGACCCTCCCGGCCGCCGGCCCGCAGGTCCGCCCCGAATCCCCCCCCGCGGCCACCCAGGCCAGGCCTGGCCAGGCGGGACGGACGGCGGGTGTCCAGCGCCCAGCGGCTTCCTCCAGCGGGGACCCACGGACCCCAAAGCCGCAGGGGGAGGCCCCGGGCCTGGGACGGACTCGCTCGGACCCCCTGCGCCCGGCCGCCGGCCCGCGGGACCGCCCCGAATCCCCCCGCGGCCACCCAGGCCAGGCCTGGCCAGGCGGGACGGACGGCGGGTGTCCAGCGCCCAGCGGCTTCCTCCAGCGGGGACCCACGGACCCCAAAGCCGCAGGGGGAGACCCCAGGCCCGGGACCGACTCGCTCGGACCCCCCGCCTCCCCTGCGCCCGGCCGCCGGCCCGCGGGACCGCCCCGAATCCCCCCGCGGCCACCCAGGCCAGGCCTGGCCAGGCGGGACGGACGGCGGGTGTCCAGCTCCCAGTGGCTTCCGCCAGCGGGGACCCACGGACCCCAAAGCCGCAGGGGGAGGCCCCGGGCCCGGGACGGACTCGCTCGGACCCCCCGCCTCCCCTGCGCCCGGCCCCCGGCCCGCGGGACCGCCCCGAATCCCCCCGCGGCCATCCAGGCCAGGCCTGGCCTGGCGGGCCGGTGTGCAGCTCCCCCGGGCTTCCTCCCCCGACGACCCGCGCCCCCCTGAGCCGCAGGCGGAGACCCCGGCCCCGGGGCGGACCGGCCCGGGCTCGCCCGAGCCCCCTGCGCCCGGCCCGCAGGACCGCCCCCCCGAATCCCCCGGGAGAGGCCCGGCCTGCACGCCACTGACGACCCGCGGCCCCCAAAGTCGCAGGAGGCGCCCCCCCCCCCCCGGTTAGCCCCGTCTCGCTCCGCGCCCCCCGCCCCTCGCTGCCGGGACCGGGCGCCGCCCCAGAGTCAGCCGCAGCCGGCCGGCCTGAGAGCTGCCCTCCTGTGGACGACGGTGAGTTTACCTTGATACTAACCGGCCGTCAGCCAGGTCAACCCCATTGCTAGACTGGGGTGGACCTGGTGGCCGAGTGGGGACTTGGAACATTTGACAGCTGCTTCCCGGGGCTTGACCGGTTGTCCTGAACGCCCCCCACCCCCACCCCCAGCCCCCGGCTCCTGCTCCCCTCTCCCCAGCCTCGGTGCTCCGCTCCCTGCCTCGGAGGCTGCCTCTCTGCGGCGCCTGCATCGCCTCCGAGGACGCGCACCCTCCGGAGGCTGGACGTAAACCCACCACTGCCGCCGACCCGGCTCTCCGAGGGACGACTGTGAGGCCCCCCACCCCACCCCACCCCCGGACCGCCCTGGGGACGACTGCTAAGCCTCCCCCACCGGACCGCCCGGGGGAAGACTGCGACGCCTCCCGCCAGGCCCCCACCCAGCCTGGGGGAAGACTGCTAAGCCTCCCCCCCACACACACACACACACACTGTCGGGGGATGACGATTAAGCCTCTCCCGGACTGCCCGGGGGAAGACTATTAAGCCTCCCCTGGAACCACTATTAAGCCTGCCCCCGGAGTCCTCGGGGGATGACTGCTAAGCCTCCCCCACCGGACCACCCGGGGCAAGACTGCTAAGCCTCCCTCCCACACACACACACACTGTCAGGGGAGGACTATTAAGCTTTCCCGCTGGAGCGCCCGGGGCGGACGACTGTTAAGCCTGCCCCCGGAGTCCTCGGGGGAGGACTATTAAGCTTTCCCCCCTGGAGCGCCCGGGGGGGGGGGGGGGGGGGGACGACTATTAAGCCTGGCCCCCGGAGTCCTCGGGGGACGACTATTAAGCCTCCCCCGGACCTGCTCCCTCTCGACTATTAAGCCCCCCCTCTGCGGTCCTCAGCACCACTGCCGCGCTGCCCTGGGAGTGGGGTGACATCCGGTCCGGAAAGCAAACCGGCCACCAGGTCAACCCGTCGAATCCAATGGGTTGACCTGGTGGCCGGAAAGCAAACCGGTCGCCAGGTCAACCCGTCGAATCCAATGGGTTGACCTGGTGGCCGGAAAGCAAACCGGCCGCCAGGTCAACCCAGTAGATTCAGCGGGTTGACCTGGTGGCCGAACGGGGACTTTGAAAATTTGACAGCCGCTTCCCGGGGGTTGACCTGTTGTCCCGGTGGGGACTTTGAACATTTGACAGCCGCCTCCCAGGGCTTGACCTGTTGTCCCGGTGGGGACTTTGAACATTTGACAGCCGCCTCCCAGGGCTTGACCTGTTGTCCCGGGGGGGACTTTGAACATTTTACAGCCGCTTCCCGGGGCTTGACCTGGTGGCCGAGTGGGGACTTTGAACATTTGACAGCCGCTTCCCGGGGGTTGACCTGTTGTCCTGAACGCCCCCCACCTCCCCCCCCCCGGCTCCTGCTCCCCACTCCCCAGCCTCGGTGCTCCGCTCCCTGCCTCGGAGGCTGCCTCTCTGCGGCGGCTGCATCGCGTCCGAGGACGCTCACCCTCCGGAGGCTGGATGTAAAGCCTGACACCCGCCACCGCCGCCGACACGGCTCTCGGAGGGACGACTCTGAGGCCTCCCCCCACCCCCGGACCGCCCTGGGGACGACTGCTAAGCCTCCCCCCCGCCCACACCCACACCCACACTGTCGGGGGATGACTCTTAAGCCTCTCCCGGACTGCCTGGGGAACGACTATTAAGCCTGCCCCCCCCGGAGCACTCGGGGGACGACTATTAAGCCTCCCGCGGACTGCCCGGGGGATGACTATTAAGCCTCCCCTGGAAGGACTATTAAGCCTCCCCCGGACTGGCCGGGGGACGCCTATTAAGCCTATCCTCGGGGGAGGACTATTAAGCTTTTCCCCCTGGAGCGCCCGGGGGGACGACGATTAAGCCTGGCCCCCGGAGTACCCGGGGGACGACTATTAAGCCTCCCCCGGACTGGCCGGGGGACGACTATTAAGCCTCCCCCGGACCTGCTCCCTCTCGACTATTAAGCCCCCCTCTGTGGTCCTCAAGACCACTGCCGTGCTGCCCTGGGAGTGGGGTGACACCCGGGCCGGAAAGCAAACCGGCCACCAGGTCAACCCGTCGAATCCAATGGGTTGACCTGGTGGCCGGAAAGCAAACCAGCCGCCAGGTCAACCCGTCGAATCCAATGGGTTGACCTGGTGGCCGGAAAGCAAACCGGCCGCCAGGTCAACCCAGTAGATTCGACGGGTTGACCTGGTGGCCTTAAAGCACGACTCTTAAGCCTGCCTCCTGGAGCGCTCGGAGGACGACTATTAAGCCTCCCCCGGACTGGCCGGGGGACGACTATTAAGCCTCCCCCGGACCTGCTCCCTCTCGACTATTAAGCCCCCCTCTGTGGTCCTCAAGACCACTGCCGTGCTGCCCTGGGAGTGGGGTGACACCCGGGCCGGAAAGCAAACCGGCCACCAGGTCAACCCGTCGAATCCAATGGGTTGACCTGGTGGCCGGAAAGCAAACCAGCCGCCAGGTCAACCCGTCGAATCCAATGGGTTGACCTGGTGGCCGGAAAGCAAACCGGCCGCCAGGTCAACCCAGTAGATTCGACGGGTTGACCTGGTGGCCTTAAAGCACGACTCTTAAGCCTGCCTCCTGGAGCGCTCGGAGGACGACTATTAAGCCTCCCCCGGACTGGCCGGGGGACGACTATTAAGCCTCCCCCGGACCTGCTCCGTCTCGACTATTAAGCCCCCCTCTGCGGTCCTCAGCACCACTGCCGCGCTGCCCTGGCAGTGGGGTGACACCCGGGCCGGAAAGCAAACCGGCCACCAGGTCAACCCGTCGAATCCAATGGGTTGACCTGGTGGCCGGAAAGCAAACCAGCCGCCAGGTCAACCCGTCGAATCCAATGGGTTGACCTGGTGGCCGGAAAGCAAACCGGCCGCCAGGTCAACCCAGTAGATTCGACGGGTTGACCTGGTGGCCTTAAAGCACGACTCTTAAGCCTGCCTCCTGGAGCGCTCGGGGGACGACTATTAAGCCTCCCCCGGACCTGCTCCGTCTCGGCTATTAAGCCCCCCCCCTCTGTGCTCCTCAGGACCAGTGCCCCCGGCTCAAGTCCCGTCCGGCCACCAGGTCAACCCAGGGCCCCGGAGAGGGGAGAGGAAAGGAGGTGGCCGGGCCGCACAGCAAACCGGCCACCAGGTCAACCCCAGGAATCCCATGGGTTGACCTGACGTTCCCCGAGGGGAAAGGGGGTGGCCGGAGCCTCCTCCGCCGAGGGTCGCCCTGCCCGGGGCTCAAAGTCCCGTCTGGCCACCAGGTCAACCCAGGGCTCCGGAGAGGGGAGAGGAAAGGAGGTGGCTGGACCCTCCTCTGGCGAGGGTCGCCCTGCCCACCTCCTCCGGC
>NW_027052711.1:766966-789966 GCF_011386835.1 Chrysemys picta bellii
TGTACCTCCTCCTTCCAGCCAGCCTCATATACCTCCTCCTTCCAGCCAGCCAGCCTCATGTACCGCCTCCTTCCAGCTATCCAGCCTCATGTACCGCCTCCTTCCAGCCAGCCAGCCTCATGTACCTCCTCCTTCCAGCCAGCCTCATGTACCGCCTCCTTCCAGCCAGCCAGCCTCATGTACCGCCTCCTTCCAGCTATCCAGCCTCATGTACCTCCTCCTTCCAGCCAGCCAGCCTCATGTACCGCCTCCTTCCAGCCAGCCACCCTCATGTACCGCCTCCTTCCAGCCAGCCAGCCTCATGTACCGCCTCCTTCCAGCCAGCCAGCCTCATGTGCCTCCTCCTTCCATCCAGCCAGCCTCATGTACCGCCTCCTTCCATCCAGCCAGCCTCATGTACCGCCTCCTTCCATCCAGCCAGCCTCATGTACCGCCTCCTTCCAGCCAGCCAGCCTCATGTACCTCCTCCTTCCAGCCAGCCAGCCTCATGTACCGCCTCCTTCCAGCCAGCCAGCCTCATGTACCGCCTCCTTCCAGCCAGCCAGCCTCATGTACCGCCTCCTTCTAGCCAGCCAGCCTCATGTACCGCCTCCTTCTAGCCAGCCAGCCTCATATACCGCCTCCTTCCAGCCAGCCAGCCTCATGTACCTCCTCCTTCCAGCCAGCCAGCCTCATGTACCGCCTCCTTCCAGCCAGCCAGCCTCATGTACCGCCTCCTTCCAGCCAGCCAGCCTCATGTGCCTCCTCCTTCCAGCCAGCCAGCCTCATGTACCGCCTCCTTCCAGCCAGCCAGCCTCATGTACCGCCTCCTTCCAGCCAGCCAGCCTCATGTACCGCCTCCTTCCATCCAGCCAGCCTCATATACCGCCTCCTTCCAGCCAGCCAGCCTCATGTACCTCCTCCTTCCAGCCAGCCTCATGTACCGCCTCCTCCCAGCCAGCCAGCCTCACGTACCTCCTCCTTCCAGCCAGCCAGCCTCATGTGCCGCCTCCTTCCAGCCAGCCTCATGTACCGCCTCCTTCCAGCCAGCCAGCCTCATGTACCGCCTCCTTCCAGCCAGCCAACCTCATGTACCGCCTCCTTCTAGCCAGCCAGCCTCATATACCGCCTCCTTCCAGCCAGCCAGCCTCATGTACCTCCTCCTTCCAGCCAGCCAGCCTCATGTGCCGCCTCCTTCCAGCCAGCCTCATGTACCGCCTCCTTCCAGCCAGCCAGCCTCATGTACCGCCTCCTTCCAGCCAGCCAGCCTCATGTACCGCCTCCTTCCAGCCAGCCAGCCTCACGTACCGCCTCCTTCCAGCCAGCCAGCCTCATGTACCGCCTCCTTCCAGCCAGCCAGCCTCATGTACCGCCTCCTTCCACCCAGCCAGCCTCATGTACCTCCTCCTTCCAGCCAGCCAGCCTCATGTACCGCCTCCTTCTAGCCAGCCAGCCTCATGTACCTCCTCCTTCCAGCCAGCCAGCCTCATGTACCGCCTCCTTCCAGCCAGCCAGCCTCATGTACCGCCTCCTTCCAGCCAGCCAGCCTCATGTACCGCCTCCTTCCAGCCAGCCAGCCTCATGTACCGCCTCCTTCTAGCCAGCCAGCCTCATATACCGCCTCCTTCCAGCCAGCCAGCCTCATGTACCTCCTCCTTCCAGCCAGCCAGCCTCATGTACCGCCTCCTTCCAGCCAGCCAGCCTCATGTGCCTCCTCCTTCCAGCCAGCCAGCCTCATGTACCGCCTCCTTCCAGCCAGCCAGCCTCATGTACCGCCTCCTTCCAGCCAGCCAGCCTCATGTACCTCCTCCTTCCAGCCAGCCTCATGTACCGCCTCCTTCCAGCCAGCCAGCCTCATGTACCGCCTCCTTCCAGCTATCCAGCCTCATGTACCTCCTCCTTCCAGCCAGCCAGCCTCATGTACCGCCTCCTTCCAGCCAGCCACCCTCATGTACCGCCTCCTTCCATCCAGCCAGCCTCATGTACCGCCTCCTTCCATCCAGCCAGCCTCATGTACCGCCTCCTTCCATCCAGCCAGCCTCATGTACCTCCTCCTTCCAGCCAGCCAGCCTCATGTACCGCCTCCTTCCAGCCAGCCAGCCTCATGTACCTCCTCCTTCCAGCCAGCCAGCCTCATGTACCGCCTCCTTCCAGCCAGCCAGCCTCATGTACCGCCTCCTTCCAGCCAGCCAGCCTCATGTACCGCCTCCTTCCATCCAGCCAGCCTCATGTACCTCCTCCTTCCAGCCAGCCAGCCTCATGTACCGCCTCCTTCCAGCCAGCCAGCCTCATGTACCTCCTCCTTCCAGCCAGCCAGCCTCATGTACCGCCTCCTTCCAGCCAGCCAGCCTCATGTACCGCCTCCTTCCAGCCAGCCAGCCTCATGTACCGCCTCCTTCTAGCCAGCCAGCCTCATGTACCGCCTCCTTCCAGCCAGCCAGCCTCATGTACCTCCTCCTTCCAGCCAGCCAGCCTCATGTACCGCCTCCTTCCAGCCAGCCAGCCTCATGTACCGCCTCCTTCCAGCCAGCCAGCCTCATGTACTGCCTCCTTCCAGCCAGCCTCATGTACCGCCTCCTTCCAGCCAGCCAGCCTCATGTGCCTCCTCCTTCCAGCCAGCCAGCCTCATGTACCGCCTCCTTCCATCCAGCCAGCCTCATGTACCTCCTCCTTCCAGCCAGCCAGCCTCATGTACCGCCTCCTTCCAGCCAGCCAGCCTCACGTGCCGCCTCCTTCCAGCCAGCCAGCCTCATGTACCGCCTCCTTCCATCCAGCCAGCCTCATATACCGCCTCCTTCCAGCCAGCCAGCCTCATGTACCTCCTCCTTCCAGCCAGCCTCATGTACCGCCTCCTTCCAGCCAGCCAGCCTCACGTACCTCCTCCTTCCAGCCAGCCAGGCTCATGTGCCGCGTCCTTCCAGCCAGCCTCATGTACCGCCTCCTTCCAGCCAGCCAGCCTCATGTACCGCCTCCTTCCAGCCAGCCAGCCTCATGTACCGCCTCCTTCTAGCCAGACAGCCTCATATACCGCCTCCTTCCAGCCAGCCAGCCTCATGTACCTCCTCCTTCCAGCCAGCCAGCCTCATGTGCCGCCTCCTTCCAGCCAGCCTCATGTATCTCCTCCTTCCATCCAGCCAGCCTCATATACCTCCTCCTTCCAACCAGCCAGCCTCATATACCGCCTCCTTCCAGCCAGCCAGCCTCATGTACCGCCTCCTTCCAGCCAGCCAGCCTCAGGTACCGCCTCCTTCCAGCCAGCCAGCCTCATATACCTCCTTCTTCCAGCCGGCCAGCCTCATGTACCTCCTCCTTCCAGCGGGCCGGCCTCATGTACCTCCTCCTTCCAGCCGGCCAGCCTCATGTACCGCCTCCTTCCAGCCAGCCAGCCTCATGTACCGCCTCCTTCCAGCTATCCAGGCTCATGTACCGCCTCCTTCCAGCCAGCCAGCCTCATGTACCTCCTCCTTCCATCCAGCCAGCCTCATGTACCTCCTCCTTCCAGCCAGCCTCATATACCTCCTCCTTCCAGCCAGCCAGCCTCATGTACCGCCTCCTTCCAGCTATCCAGCCTCATGTACCGCCTCCTTCCAGCCAGCCAGCCTCATGTACCTCCTCCTTCCAGCCAGCCTCATGTACCGCCTCCTTCCAGCCAGCCAGCCTCATGTACCGCCTCCTTCCAGCTATCCAGCCTCATGTACCTCCTCCTTCCAGCCAGCCAGCCTCATGTACCGCCTCCTTCCAGCCAGCCACCCTCATGTACCGCCTCCTTCCAGCCAGCCAGCCTCATGTACCGCCTCCTTCCAGCCAGCCAGCCTCATGTGCCTCCTCCTTCCATCCAGCCAGCCTCATGTACCGCCTCCTTCCATCCAGCCAGCCTCATGTACCGCCTCCTTCCAGCCAGCCAGCCTCATGTACCTCCTCTTTCCAGCCAGCCAGCCTCATGTACCGCCTCCTTCCAGCCAGCCAGCCTCATGTACCGCCTCCTTCCAGCCAGCCAGCCTCATGTACCGCCTCCTTCTAGCCAGCCAGCCTCATGTACCGCCTCCTTCTAGCCAGCCAGCCTCAGGTACCGCCTCCTTCCAGCCAGCCAGCCTCATGTACCTCCTCCTTCCAGCCAGCCAGCCTCATGTACCGCCTCCTTCCAGCCAGCCAGCCTCATGTACCGCCTCCTTCCAGCCAGCCAGCCTCATGTGCCTCCTCCTTCCAGCCAGCCAGCCTCATGTACCGCCTCCTTCCAGCCAGCCAGCCTCATGTACCGCCTCCTTCCAGCCAGCCAGCCTCATGTACCGCCTCCTTCCATCCAGCCAGCCTCATATACCGCCTCCTTCCAGCCAGCCAGCCTCATGTACCTCCTCCTTCCAGCCAGCCTCATGTACCGCCTCCTTCCAGCCAGCCAGCCTCACGTACCTCCTCCTTACAGCCAGCCAGCCTCATGTGCCGCCTCCTTCCAGCCAGCCTCATGTACCGCCTCCTTCCAGCCAGCCAGCCTCATGTACCGCCTCCTTCCAGCCAGCCAGCCTCATGTACCGCCTCCTTCCATCCAGCCAGCCTCATATACCGCCTCCTTCCAGCCAGCCAGCCTCATGTACCTCCTCCTTCCAGCCAGCCTCATGTACCGCCTCCTTCCAGCCAGCCAGCCTCACGTACCTCCTCCTTCCAGCCAGCCAGCCTCATGTGCCGCCTCCTTCCAGCCAGCCTCATGTACCGCCTCCTTCCAGCCAGCCAGCCTCATGTACCGCCTCCTTCCAGCCAGCCAACCTCATGTACCGCCTCCTTCTAGCCAGCCAGCCTCATATACCGCCTTCTTCCAGCCAGCCAGCCTCATGTACCTCCTCCTTCCAGCCAGCCAGCCTCATGTGCCGCCTCCTTCCAGCCAGCCTCATGTACCGCCTCCTTCCAGCCAGCCAGCCTCATGTACCGCCTCCTTCCAGCCAGCCAGCCTCATGTACCGCCTCCTTCCAGCCAGCCAGCCTCACGTACCGCCTCCTTCCAGCCAGCCAGCCTCATGTACCGCCTCCTTCCAGCCAGCCAGCCTCATGTACCGCCTCCTTCCACCCAGCCAGCCTCATGTACCTCCTCCTTCCAGCCAGCCAGCCTCATGTACCGCCTCCTTCTAGCCAGCCAGCCTCATGTACCTCCTCCTTCCAGCCAGCCAGCCTCATGTACCGCCTCCTTCCAGCCAGCCAGCCTCATGTACCGCCTCCTTCCAGCCAGCCAGCCTCATGTACCGCCTCCTTCTAGCCAGCCAGCCTCATATACCGCCTCCTTCCAGCCAGCCAGCCTCATGTACCTCCTCCTTCCAGCCAGCCAGCCTCATGTACCGCCTCCTTCCAGCCAGCCAGCCTCATGTGCCTCCTCCTTCCATCCAGCCAGCCTCATGTACCGCCTCCTTCCATCCAGCCAGCCTCATGTACCGCCTCCTTCCAGCCAGCCAGCCTCATGTACCGCCTCCTTCCATCCAGCCAGCCTCATATACCGCCTCCTTCCAGCCAGCCAGCCTCATGTACCTCCTCCTTCCAGCCAGCCTCATGTACCGCCTCCTTCCAGCCAGCCAGCCTCATGTACCGCCTCCTTCCATCCAGCCAGCCTCATATACCGCCTCCTTCCAGCCAGCCAGCCTCATGTACCTCCTCCTTCCAGCCAGCCTCATGTACCGCCTCCTTCCAGCCAGCCAGCCTCACGTACCTCCTCCTTACAGCCAGCCAGCCTCATGTGCCGCCTCCTTCCAGCCAGCCTCATGTACCGCCTCCTTCCAGCCAGCCAGCCTCATGTACCGCCTCCTTCCAGCCAGCCAGCCTCATGTACCGCCTCCTTCCATCCAGCCAGCCTCATATACCGCCTCCTTCCAGCCAGCCAGCCTCATGTACCTCCTCCTTCCAGCCAGCCTCATGTACCGCCTCCTTCCAGCCAGCCAGCCTCACGTACCTCCTCCTTCCAGCCAGCCAGCCTCATGTGCCGCCTCCTTCCAGCCAGCCTCATGTACCGCCTCCTTCCAGCCAGCCAGCCTCATGTACCGCCTCCTTCCAGCCAGCCAACCTCATGTACCGCCTCCTTCTAGCCAGCCAGCCTCATATACCGCCTTCTTCCAGCCAGCCAGCCTCATGTACCTCCTCCTTCCAGCCAGCCAGCCTCATGTGCCGCCTCCTTCCAGCCAGCCTCATGTACCGCCTCCTTCCAGCCAGCCAGCCTCATGTACCGCCTCCTTCCAGCCAGCCAGCCTCATGTACCGCCTCCTTCCAGCCAGCCAGCCTCACGTACCGCCTCCTTCCAGCCAGCCAGCCTCATGTACCGCCTCCTTCCAGCCAGCCAGCCTCATGTACCGCCTCCTTCCACCCAGCCAGCCTCATGTACCTCCTCCTTCCAGCCAGCCAGCCTCATGTACCGCCTCCTTCTAGCCAGCCAGCCTCATGTACCTCCTCCTTCCAGCCAGCCAGCCTCATGTACCGCCTCCTTCCAGCCAGCCAGCCTCATGTACCGCCTCCTTCCAGCCAGCCAGCCTCATGTACCGCCTCCTTCTAGCCAGCCAGCCTCATATACCGCCTCCTTCCAGCCAGCCAGCCTCATGTACCTCCTCCTTCCAGCCAGCCAGCCTCATGTACCGCCTCCTTCCAGCCAGCCAGCCTCATGTGCCTCCTCCTTCCAGCCAGCCAGCCTCATGTACCGCCTCCTTCCATCCAGCCAGCCTCATGTACCGCCTCCTTCCAGCCAGCCAGCCTCATGTACCGCCTCCTTCCAGCCAGCCAGCCTCATGTACCGCCTCCTTCCATCCAGCCAGCCTCATATACCGCCTCCTTCCAGCCAGCCAGCCTCATGTACCTCCTCCTTCCAGCCAGCCTCATGTACCGCCTCCTTCCAGCCAGCCAGCCTCACGTACCTCCTCCTTCCAGCCAGCCAGCCTCATGTGCCGCCTCCTTCCAGCCAGCCTCATGTACCGCCTCCTTCCAGCCAGCCAGCCTCATGTACCGCCTCCTTCCAGCCAGCCAACCTCATGTACCGCCTCCTTCTAGCCAGCCAGCCTCATATACCGCCTTCTTCCAGCCAGCCAGCCTCATGTACCTCCTCCTTCCAGCCAGCCAGCCTCATGTGCCGCCTCCTTCCAGCCAGCCTCATGTACCGCCTCCTTCCAGCCAGCCAGCCTCACGTACCGCCTCCTTCCAGCCAGCCAGCCTCACGTACCGCCTCCTTCCAGCCAGCCAGCCTCATGTACCGCCTCCTTCCAGCCAGCCAGCCTCATGTACCGCCTCCTTCCAGCCAGCCAGCCTCATGTACCTCCTCCTTCCAGCCAGCCAGCCTCATGTACCGCCTCCTTCCAGCCAGCCAGCCTCATGTACCGCCTGCTTCCAGCCAGCCAGCCTCATGTACCGCCTCCTTCCAGCCGGCCAGCCTCATGTACCGCCTCCTTCCAGCCGGCCAGCCTCATGTACCTCCTCCTTCCAGCCAGCCAGCCTCATGTACCGCCTCCTTCCAGCCAGCCAGCCTCATGTACCGCCTCCTTCCAGCCAGCCAGCCTCATGTACCGCCTCCTTCCAGCCAGCCAGCCTCATGTACCGCCTCCTTCTAGCCAGCCAGCCTCATATACCGCCTCCTTCCAGCCAGCCAGCCTCATGTACCTCCTCCTTCCAGCCAGCCAGCCTCATGTGCCGCCTCCTTCCAGCCAGCCTCATGTACCGCCTCCTTCCAGCCAGCCAGCCTCATGTACCGCCTCCTTCCAGCCAGCCAGCCTCATGTACCTCCTCCTTCCAGCCAGCCAGCCTCATGTACCGCCTCCTTCCAGCCAGCCAGCCTCATGTACCTCCTCCTTCCAGCCAGCCAGCCTCATGTACCTCCTCCTTCCAGCCAGCCAGCCTCATGTACCTCCTCCTTCCAGCCAGCCAGCCTCATGTACCGCCTCCTTCCAGCCAGCCAGCCTCATGTACCTCCTCCTTCCAGCTACGCAGCCTCATGTACCGCCTCCTTCCATCCAGCCAGCCTCATGTACCGCCTCCTTCCAGCCAGCCAGCCTCATGTACCGCCTCCTTCCAGCTATCCAGCCTCATGTACCGCCTCCTTCCAGCCAGCCAGCCTCATGTACCGCCTCCTTCCAGCCAGCCAGCCTCATGTACCGCCTCCTTCCAGCCAGCCAGCCTCATGTGCCTCCTCCTTCCAGCCAGCCAGCCTCATGTGCCGCCTCCTTCCAGCCAGCCAGCCTCATGTACCGCCTCCTTCCAGCCAGCCAGCCTCATGTACCGCCTGCTTCCAGCCGGCCAGCCTCATGTACCGCCTCCTTCCAGCCGGCCAGCCTCATGTACCGCCTCCTTCCAGCCGGCCAGCCTCATGTACCTCCTCCTTCCAGCCAGCCAGCCTCATGTACCGCCTCCTTCCATCCAGCCAGCCTCATGTACCGCCTCCTTCCAGCCAGCCAGCCTCATGTACCGCCTCCTTCCAGCCAGCCAGCCTCATGTACCGCCTCCTTCCAGCCAGCCAGCCTCATATACCGCCTCCTTCCAGCCAGCCAGCCTCATGTACCTCCTCCTTCCAGCCAGCCAGCCTCATGTGCCGCCTCCTTCCAGCCAGCCTCATGTACCGCCTCCTTCCAGCCAGCCAGCCTCATGTACCGCCTCCTTCCAGCCAGCCAGCCTCATGTACCGCCTCCTTCCAGCCAGCCAGCCTCATGTACCTCCTCCTTCCAGCCAGCCAGCCTCATGTACCGCCTCCTTCCAGCCAGCCAGCCTCATGTACCTCCTCCTTCCAGCCAGCCAGCCTCATGTACCGCCTCCTTCCAGCCAGCCAGCCTCATGTACCGCCTCCTTCCAGCCAGCCAGCCTCATGTACCTCCTCCTTCCAGCTACCCAGCCTCATGTACCGCCTCCTTCCAGCCAGCCAGCCTCATGTACCGCCTCCTTCCAGCCAGCCAGCCTCATGTACCGCCTCCTTCCAGCTATCCAGCCTCATGTACCGCCTCCTTCCAGCCAGCCAGCCTCATGTACCGCCTCCTTCCAGCCAGCCAGCCTCATGTACCGCCTCCTTCCAGCCAGCCAGCCTCATGTGCCTCCTCCTTCCAGCCAGCCAGCCTCATGTGCCGCCTCCTTCCATCCAGCCAGCCTCATGTACCGCCTCCTTCCAGCCAGCCAGCCTCATGTACCTCCTCCTTCCAGCCAGCCAGCCTCACGTACCACCTCCTTCCAGCCAGCCAGCCTCACGTGCCGCCTCCTTCCATCCAGCCAGCCTCATGTACCTCCTCCTTCCAGCCAGCCAGCCTCATGTACCTCCTCCTTCCAGCCAGCCAGCCTCATATACCTCCTCCTTCCAGCCACCCAGCCTCACGTACCACCTCCTTCCAGCCAGCCAGCCTCACGTACCGCCTCCTTCCAGCCAGCCAGCCTCACGTACCGCCTCCTTCCAGCCAGCCAGCCTCAGGTACCGCCTCCTTCCAGCCAGCCTCATGTATCTCCTCCTTCCAGCCAGCCAGCCTCAGGTACCGCCTCCTTCCAGCCAGCCTCATGTATCTCCTCCTTCCATCCAGCCAGCCTCATATACCGCCTCCTTCCAGCCAGCCAGACTCAGGAACCGCCTCCTTCCAGCCAGCCAGCCTCAGGTACCGCCTCCTTCCAGCCAGCCTCATGTATCTCCTCCTTCCATCCAGCCAGCCTCATATACCTCCTCCTTCCAGCCGGCCAGCCTCATGTACCTCCTCCTTCCAGCCGGCCAGCCTCATGTACCTCCTCCTTCCAGCCGGCCAGCCTCATGTACCGCCTCCTTCCAGCCAGCCAGCCTCATGTACCGCCTCCTTCCAGCTATCCAGCCTCATGTACTGCCTCCTTCCATCCATCCAGCCTCATGTACCTCCTCCTTCCAGCCAGCCAGCCTCATGTACCTACTCCTTCCAGCCAGCCTCATGTACCGCCTCCTTCCAGCCAGCCAGCCTCATGTACCGCCTCCTTCCAGCTATCCAGCCTCATGTACCTCCTCCTTCCAGCCAGCCAGCCTCATGTACCGCCTCCTTCCAGCCAGCCACCCTCATGTACCGCCTCCTTCCAGCCAGCCAGCCTCATGTACCGCCTCCTTCCAGCCAGCCAGCCTCATGTGCCTCCTCCTTCCATCCAGCCAGCCTCATGTACCGCCTCCTTCCATCCAGCCAGCCTCATGTACCTCCTCCTTCCAGCCAGCCAGCCTCATGTACCGCCATCTTCCAGCCAGCCAGCCTCATGTACCTCCTCCTTCCAGCCAGCCAGCCTCATGTACCGCCTCCTTCCAGCCAGCCAGCCTCATGTACCGCCTCCTTCCAGCCAGCCAGCCTCATGTACCGCCTCCTTCCAGCCAGCCAGCCTCATGTACCGCCTCCTTCTAGCCAGCCAGCCTCATGTACCGCCTCCTTCCAGCCAGCCAGCCTCATGTACCTCCTCCTTCCAGCCAGCCAGCCTCATGTACCGCCTCCTTCCAGCCAGCCAGCCTCATGTACCGCCTCCTTCCAGCCAGCCAGCCTCATGTACCGCCTCCTTCCAGCCAGCCAGCCTCATGTGCCTCCTCCTTCCAGCCAGCCAGCCTCATGTACCGCCTCCTTCAATCCAGCCAGCCTCATGTACCTCCTCCTTCCAGCCAGCCAGCCTCATGTACCGCCTCCTTCCAGCCAGCCAGCCTCATGTACCGCCTCCTTCCAGCCAGCCAGCCTCATGTACCGCCTCCTTCCAGCCAGCCAGCCTCATGTACCGCCTCCTTCCAGCCAGCCAGCCTCATGTACCGCCTCCTTCCAGCCAGCCAGCCTCATGTGCCTCCTCCTTCCAGCCAGCCAGCCTCATGTACCGCCTCCTTCCAGCCAGCCTCATGTACCGCCTCCTTCCATCCAGCCAGCCTCATGTACCTCCTCCTTCCAGCCAGCCAGCCTCATGTACCGCCTCCTTCCAGCCAGCCAGCCTCATGTACCGCCTCCTTCCATCCAGCCAGCCTCATGTACCGCCTCCTTCCATCCAGCCAGCCTCATGTACCTCCTCCTTCCATCCAGCCAGCCTCATGTACCTCCTCCTTCCAGCCAGCCAGCCTCATGTACCGCCTCCTTCCAGCCAGCCAGCCTCATGTGCCGCCTCCTTCCAGCCAGCCAGCCTCATGTACCTCCTCCTTCCAGCCAGCCAGCCTCATGTACCGCCTCCTTCCAGCCAGCCAGCCTCATGTACCGCCTCCTTCCAGCCAGCCAGCCTCATGTACCGCCTCCTTCCATCCAGCCAGCCTCATGTACCTCCTCCTTCCAGCCAGCCAGCCTCATGTACCGCCTCCTTCCAGCCAGCCAGCCTCATGTACCGCCTGCTTCCAGCCGGCCAGCCTCATGTACCGCCTCCTTCCAGCCGGCCAGCCTCATGTACCGCCTCCTTCCAGCCGGCCAGCCTCATGTACCTCCTCCTTCCAGCCAGCCAGCCTCATGTACCGCCTCCTTCCATCCAGCCAGCCTCATGTACCGCCTCCTTCCAGCCAGCCAGCCTCATGTACCGCCTCCTTCCAGCCAGCCAGCCTCATGTACCGCCTCCTTCCAGCCAGCCAGCCTCATATACCGCCTCCTTCCAGCCAGCCAGCCTCATGTACCTCCTCCTTCCAGCCAGCCAGCCTCATGTGCCGCCTCCTTCCAGCCAGCCTCATGTACCGCCTCCTTCCAGCCAGCCAGCCTCATGTACCGCCTCCTTCCAGCCAGCCAGCCTCATGTACCGCCTCCTTCCAGCCAGCCAGCCTCATGTACCTCCTCCTTCCAGCCAGCCAGCCTCATGTACCGCCTCCTTCCAGCCAGCCAGCCTCATGTACCTCCTCCTTCCAGCCAGCCAGCCTCATGTACCTCCTCCTTCCAGCCAGCCAGCCTCATGTACCGCCTCCTTCCAGCCAGCCAGCCTCATGTACCGCCTCCTTCCAGCCAGCCAGCCTCATGTACCTCCTCCTTCCAGCTACCCAGCCTCATGTACCGCCTCCTTCCAGCCAGCCAGCCTCATGTACCGCCTCCTTCCAGCCAGCCAGCCTCATGTACCGCCTCCTTCCAGCCAGCCAGCCTCATGTACCGCCTCCTTCCAGCCAGCCAGCCTCATGTACCGCCTCCTTCCAGCCAGCCAGCCTCATGTGCCTCCTCCTTCCAGCCAGCCAGCCTCATGTGCCGCCTCCTTCCATCCAGCCAGCCTCATGTACCGCCTCCTTCCAGCCAGCCAGCCTCATGTACCTCCTCCTTCCAGCCAGCCAGCCTCATATACCTCCTCCTTCCAGCCAGCCAGCCTCATATACCTCCTCCTTCCAGCCACCCAGCCTCACGTACCACCTCCTTCCAGCCAGCCAGCCTCACGTGCCGCCTCCTTCCATCCAGCCAGCCTCATGTACCTCCTCCTTCCAGCCAGCCAGCCTCATGTACCTCCTCCTTCCAGCCAGCCAGCCTCATATACCTCCTCCTTCCAGCCACCCAGCCTCACGTACCACCTCCTTCCAGCCAGCCAGCCTCACGTACCGCCTCCTTCCAGCCAGCCAGCCTCACGTACCGCCTCCTTCCAGCCAGCCAGCCTCAGGTACCGCCTCCTTCCAGCCAGCCTCATGTATCTCCTCCTTCCAGCCAGCCAGCCTCAGGTACCGCCTCCTTCCAGCCAGCCTCATGTATCTCCTCCTTCCATCCAGCCAGCCTCATATACCTCCTCCTTCCAGCCAGCCAGCCTCAGGAACCGCCTCCTTCCAGCCAGCCAGCCTCAGGTACCGCCTCCTTCCAGCCAGCCTCATGTATCTCCTCCTTCCATCCAGCCAGCCTCATATACCTCCTCCTTCCAGCCGGCCAGCCTCATGTACCTCCTCCTTCCAGCCGGCCAGCCTCATGTACCTCCTCCTTCCAGCCGGCCAGCCTCATGTACCGCCTCCTTCCAGCCAGCCAGCCTCATGTACCGCCTCCTTCCAGCTATCCAGCCTCATGTACTGCCTCCTTCCATCCATCCAGCCTCATGTACCTCCTCCTTCCAGCCAGCCAGCCTCATGTACCTACTCCTTCCAGCCAGCCTCATGTACCGCCTCCTTCCAGCCAGCCAGCCTCATGTACCGCCTCCTTCCAGCTATCCAGCCTCATGTACCTCCTCCTTCCAGCCAGCCAGCCTCATGTACCGCCTCCTTCCAGCCAGCCACCCTCATGTACCGCCTCCTTCCAGCCAGCCAGCCTCATGTACCGCCTCCTTCCAGCCAGCCAGCCTCATGTGCCTCCTCCTTCCATCCAGCCAGCCTCATGTACCGCCTCCTTCCATCCAGCCAGCCTCATGTACCTCCTCCTTCCAGCCAGCCAGCCTCATGTACCGCCTCCTTCCAGCCAGCCAGCCTCATGTACCTCCTCCTTCCAGCCAGCCAGCCTCATGTACCGCCTCCTTCCAGCCAGCCAGCCTCATGTACCGCCTCCTTCCAGCCAGCCAGCCTCATGTACCGCCTCCTTCCAGCCAGCCAGCCTCATGTACCGCCTCCTTCCAGCCAGCCAGCCTCATGTACCGCCTCCTTCCAGCCAGCCAGCCTCATGTACCTCCTCCTTCCAGCCAGCCAGCCTCATGTACCGCCTCCTTCCAGCCAGCCAGCCTCATGTACCGCCTCCTTCCAGCCAGCCAGCCTCATGTACCGCCTCCTTCCAGCCAGCCAGCCTCATGTGCCTCCTCCTTCCAGCCAGCCAGCCTCATGTACCGCCTCCTTCAATCCAGCCAGCCTCATGTACCTCCTCCTTCCAGCCAGCCAGCCTCATGTACCGCCTCCTTCCAGCCAGCCAGCCTCATGTACCGCCTCCTTCCAGCCAGCCAGCCTCATGTACCGCCTCCTTCCAGCCAGCCAGCCTCATGTACCGCCTCCTTCCAGCCAGCCAGCCTCATGTACCGCCTCCTTCCAGCCAGCCAGCCTCATGTGCCTCCTCCTTCCAGCCAGCCAGCCTCATGTACCGCCTCCTTCCAGCCAGCCTCATGTACCGCCTCCTTCCATCCAGCCAGCCTCATGTACCTCCTCCTTCCAGCCAGCCAGCCTCATGTACCTCCTCCTTCCAGCTATCCAGCCTCATGTGCCGCCTCCTTCCAGCCAGCCAGCCTCATGTACCTCCTCCTTCCAGCCAGCCAGCCTCATGTACCGCCTCCTTCCAGCCAGCCAGCCTCATGTACCGCCTCCTTCCAGCCAGCCAGCCTCATGTACCGCCTCCTTCCATCCAGCCAGCCTCATGTACCTCCTCCTTCCAGCCAGCCAGCCTCATGTACCTCCTCCTTCCAGCCAGCCAGCCTCATGTACCTCCTACTTCCAGCCAGCCAGCCTCATGTACCTCCTCCTTCCAGCCAGCCAGCCTCATGTACCGCCTCCTTCCAGCCAGCCAGCCTCATGTACCTCCTCCTTCCAGCCAGCCAGCCTCATGTACCGCCTCCTTCCAGCCAGCCAGCCTCATGTACCGCCTGCTTCCAGCCAGCCAGCCTCACGTACCGCCTCCTTCGAGCCAGCCAGCCTCATGTACCGCCTCCTTCCAGCCAGCCAGCCTCATGTACCGCCTCCTTCCAGCCAGCCAGCCTCAGGTACCGCCTCCTTCCAGCCAGCCTCATGTATCTCCTCCTTCCAGCCAGCCAGCCTCAGGTACCGCCTCCTTCCAGCCAGCCTCATGTATCTCCTCCTTCCATCCAGCCAGCCTCATATACCTCCTCCTTCCAGCCGGCCAGCCTCATGTACCTCCTCCTTCCAGCCGGTCAGCCTCATGTACCTCCTCCTTCCAGCCGGCCAGGCTCATGTACCTCCTCCTTCCAGCCGGCCAGCCTCATGTACCGCCTCCTTCCAGCCAGCCAGCCTCATGTACCGCCTCCTTCCAGCTATCCAGCCTCATGTACCGCCTCCTTCCATCCATCCAGCCTCATGTACCTCCTCCTTCCAGCCAGCCAGCCTCATGTACCTCCTCCTTCCAGCCAGCCTCATGTACCGCCTCCTTCCAGCCAGCCAGCCTCATGTACCGCCTCCTTCCAGCTATCCAGCCTCATGTACCTCCTCCTTCCAGCCGGCCAGCCTCATGTACCTCCTCCTTCCAGCCGGTCAGCCTCATGTACCTCCTCCTTCCAGCCGGCCAGGCTCATGTACCTCCTCCTTCCAGCCGGCCAGCCTCATGTACCGCCTCCTTCCAGCCAGCCAGCCTCATGTACCGCCTCCTTCCAGCTATCCAGCCTCATGTACCGCCTCCTTCCATCCATCCAGCCTCATGTACCTCCTCCTTCCAGCCAGCCAGCCTCATGTACCTCCTCCTTCCAGCCAGCCTCATGTACCGCCTCCTTCCAGCCAGCCAGCCTCATGTACCGCCTCCTTCCAGCTATCCAGCCTCATGTACCTCCTCCTTCCAGCCAGCCAGCCACATGTACCGCCTCCTTCCAGCCAGCCACCCTCATGTACCGCCTCCTTCCAGCCAGCCAGCCTCATGTACCGCCTCCTTCCAGCCAGCCAGCCTCATGTGCCTCCTCCTTCCATCCAGCCAGCCTCATGTACCGCCTCCTTCCATCCAGCCAGCCTCATGTACCGCCTCCTTCCATCCAGCCAGCCTCATGTACCGCCTGCTTCCAGCCAGCCAGCCTCATGTGCCTCCTCCTTCCAGCCAGCCAGCCTCATGTACCGCCTCCTTCAATCCAGCCAGCCTCATGTACCTCCTCCTTCCAGCCAGCCAGCCTCATGTACCGCCTCCTTCCAGCCAGCCAGCCTCATGTACCGCCTCCTTCCAGCCAGCCAGCCTCATGTACCGCCTCCTTCCAGCCAGCCAGCCTCATGTACCGCCTCCTTCCAGCCAGCCAGCCTCATGTACCGCCTCCTTCCAGCCAGCCAGCCTCATGTGCCTCCTCCTTCCAGCCAGCCAGCCTCATGTACCGCCTCCTTCCAGCCAGCCTCATGTACCGCCTCCTTCCATCCAGCCAGCCTCATGTACCTCCTCCTTCCAGCCAGCCAGCCTCATGTACCGCCTCCTTCCAGCCAGCCAGCCTCATGTACCGCCTCCTTCCATCCAGCCAGCCTCATGTACCGCCTCCTTCCATCCAGCCAGCCTCATGTACCTCCTCCTTCCATCCAGCCAGCCTCATGTACCTCCTCCTTCCAGCCAGCCAGCCTCATGTACCGCCTCCTTCCAGCCAGCCAGCCTCATGTGCCGCCTCCTTCCAGCCAGCCAGCCTCATGTACCTCCTCCTTCCAGCCAGCCAGCCTCATGTACCGCCTCCTTCCAGCCAGCCAGCCTCATGTACCGCCTCCTTCCAGCCAGCCAGCCTCATGTACCGCCTCCTTCCATCCAGCCAGCCTCATGTACCTCCTCCTTCCAGCCAGCCAGCCTCATGTACCGCCTCCTTCCAGCCAGCCAGCCTCATGTACCGCCTGCTTCCAGCCGGCCAGCCTCATGTACCGCCTCCTTCCAGCCGGCCAGCCTCATGTACCGCCTCCTTCCAGCCGGCCAGCCTCATGTACCTCCTCCTTCCAGCCAGCCAGCCTCATGTACCGCCTCCTTCCATCCAGCCAGCCTCATGTACCGCCTCCTTCCAGCCAGCCAGCCTCATGTACCGCCTCCTTCCAGCCAGCCAGCCTCATGTACCGCCTCCTTCCAGCCAGCCAGCCTCATATACCGCCTCCTTCCAGCCAGCCAGCCTCATGTACCTCCTCCTTCCAGCCAGCCAGCCTCATGTGCCGCCTCCTTCCAGCCAGCCTCATGTACCGCCTCCTTCCAGCCAGCCAGCCTCATGTACCGCCTCCTTCCAGCCAGCCAGCCTCATGTACCGCCTCCTTCCAGCCAGCCAGCCTCATGTACCTCCTCCTTCCAGCCAGCCAGCCTCATGTACCGCCTCCTTCCAGCCAGCCAGCCTCATGTACCTCCTCCTTCCAGCCAGCCAGCCTCATGTACCTCCTCCTTCCAGCCAGCCAGCCTCATGTACCGCCTCCTTCCAGCCAGCCAGCCTCATGTACCGCCTCCTTCCAGCCAGCCAGCCTCATGTACCTCCTCCTTCCAGCTACCCAGCCTCATGTACCGCCTCCTTCCAGCCAGCCAGCCTCATGTACCGCCTCCTTCCAGCCAGCCAGCCTCATGTACCGCCTCCTTCCAGCCAGCCAGCCTCATGTACCGCCTCCTTCCAGCCAGCCAGCCTCATGTACCGCCTCCTTCCAGCCAGCCAGCCTCATGTGCCTCCTCCTTCCAGCCAGCCAGCCTCATGTGCCGCCTCCTTCCATCCAGCCAGCCTCATGTACCGCCTCCTTCCAGCCAGCCAGCCTCATGTACCTCCTCCTTCCAGCCAGCCAGCCTCATATACCTCCTCCTTCCAGCCAGCCAGCCTCATATACCTCCTCCTTCCAGCCACCCAGCCTCACGTACCACCTCCTTCCAGCCAGCCAGCCTCACGTGCCGCCTCCTTCCATCCAGCCAGCCTCATGTACCTCCTCCTTCCAGCCAGCCAGCCTCATGTACCTCCTCCTTCCAGCCAGCCAGCCTCATATACCTCCTCCTTCCAGCCACCCAGCCTCACGTACCACCTCCTTCCAGCCAGCCAGCCTCACGTACCGCCTCCTTCCAGCCAGCCAGCCTCACGTACCGCCTCCTTCCAGCCAGCCAGCCTCAGGTACCGCCTCCTTCCAGCCAGCCTCATGTATCTCCTCCTTCCAGCCAGCCAGCCTCAGGTACCGCCTCCTTCCAGCCAGCCTCATGTATCTCCTCCTTCCATCCAGCCAGCCTCATATACCTCCTCCTTCCAGCCAGCCAGCCTCAGGAACCGCCTCCTTCCAGCCAGCCAGCCTCAGGTACCGCCTCCTTCCAGCCAGCCTCATGTATCTCCTCCTTCCATCCAGCCAGCCTCATATACCTCCTCCTTCCAGCCGGCCAGCCTCATGTACCTCCTCCTTCCAGCCGGCCAGCCTCATGTACCTCCTCCTTCCAGCCGGCCAGCCTCATGTACCGCCTCCTTCCAGCCAGCCAGCCTCATGTACCGCCTCCTTCCAGCTATCCAGCCTCATGTACTGCCTCCTTCCATCCATCCAGCCTCATGTACCTCCTCCTTCCAGCCAGCCAGCCTCATGTACCTACTCCTTCCAGCCAGCCTCATGTACCGCCTCCTTCCAGCCAGCCAGCCTCATGTACCGCCTCCTTCCAGCTATCCAGCCTCATGTACCTCCTCCTTCCAGCCAGCCAGCCTCATGTACCGCCTCCTTCCAGCCAGCCACCCTCATGTACCGCCTCCTTCCAGCCAGCCAGCCTCATGTACCGCCTCCTTCCAGCCAGCCAGCCTCATGTGCCTCCTCCTTCCATCCAGCCAGCCTCATGTACCGCCTCCTTCCATCCAGCCAGCCTCATGTACCTCCTCCTTCCAGCCAGCCAGCCTCATGTACCGCCTCCTTCCAGCCAGCCAGCCTCATGTACCTCCTCCTTCCAGCCAGCCAGCCTCATGTACCGCCTCCTTCCAGCCAGCCAGCCTCATGTACCGCCTCCTTCCAGCCAGCCAGCCTCATGTACCGCCTCCTTCCAGCCAGCCAGCCTCATGTACCGCCTCCTTCCAGCCAGCCAGCCTCATGTACCGCCTCCTTCCAGCCAGCCAGCCTCATGTACCTCCTCCTTCCAGCCAGCCAGCCTCATGTACCGCCTCCTTCCAGCCAGCCAGCCTCATGTACCGCCTCCTTCCAGCCAGCCAGCCTCATGTACCGCCTCCTTCCAGCCAGCCAGCCTCATGTGCCTCCTCCTTCCAGCCAGCCAGCCTCATGTACCGCCTCCTTCAATCCAGCCAGCCTCATGTACCTCCTCCTTCCAGCCAGCCAGCCTCATGTACCGCCTCCTTCCAGCCAGCCAGCCTCATGTACCGCCTCCTTCCAGCCAGCCAGCCTCATGTACCGCCTCCTTCCAGCCAGCCAGCCTCATGTACCGCCTCCTTCCAGCCAGCCAGCCTCATGTACCGCCTCCTTCCAGCCAGCCAGCCTCATGTGCCTCCTCCTTCCAGCCAGCCAGCCTCATGTACCGCCTCCTTCCAGCCAGCCTCATGTACCGCCTCCTTCCATCCAGCCAGCCTCATGTACCTCCTCCTTCCAGCCAGCCAGCCTCATGTACCTCCTCCTTCCAGCTATCCAGCCTCATGTGCCGCCTCCTTCCAGCCAGCCAGCCTCATGTACCTCCTCCTTCCAGCCAGCCAGCCTCATGTACCGCCTCCTTCCAGCCAGCCAGCCTCATGTACCGCCTCCTTCCAGCCAGCCAGCCTCATGTACCGCCTCCTTCCATCCAGCCAGCCTCATGTACCTCCTCCTTCCAGCCAGCCAGCCTCATGTACCTCCTCCTTCCAGCCAGCCAGCCTCATGTACCTCCTACTTCCAGCCAGCCAGCCTCATGTACCTCCTCCTTCCAGCCAGCCAGCCTCATGTACCGCCTCCTTCCAGCCAGCCAGCCTCATGTACCTCCTCCTTCCAGCCAGCCAGCCTCATGTACCGCCTCCTTCCAGCCAGCCAGCCTCATGTACCGCCTGCTTCCAGCCAGCCAGCCTCACGTACCGCCTCCTTCGAGCCAGCCAGCCTCATGTACCGCCTCCTTCCAGCCAGCCAGCCTCATGTACCGCCTCCTTCCAGCCAGCCAGCCTCAGGTACCGCCTCCTTCCAGCCAGCCTCATGTATCTCCTCCTTCCAGCCAGCCAGCCTCAGGTACCGCCTCCTTCCAGCCAGCCTCATGTATCTCCTCCTTCCATCCAGCCAGCCTCATATACCTCCTCCTTCCAGCCGGCCAGCCTCATGTACCTCCTCCTTCCAGCCGGTCAGCCTCATGTACCTCCTCCTTCCAGCCGGCCAGGCTCATGTACCTCCTCCTTCCAGCCGGCCAGCCTCATGTACCGCCTCCTTCCAGCCAGCCAGCCTCATGTACCGCCTCCTTCCAGCTATCCAGCCTCATGTACCGCCTCCTTCCATCCATCCAGCCTCATGTACCTCCTCCTTCCAGCCAGCCAGCCTCATGTACCTCCTCCTTCCAGCCAGCCTCATGTACCGCCTCCTTCCAGCCAGCCAGCCTCATGTACCGCCTCCTTCCAGCTATCCAGCCTCATGTACCTCCTCCTTCCAGCCGGCCAGCCTCATGTACCTCCTCCTTCCAGCCGGTCAGCCTCATGTACCTCCTCCTTCCAGCCGGCCAGGCTCATGTACCTCCTCCTTCCAGCCGGCCAGCCTCATGTACCGCCTCCTTCCAGCCAGCCAGCCTCATGTACCGCCTCCTTCCAGCTATCCAGCCTCATGTACCGCCTCCTTCCATCCATCCAGCCTCATGTACCTCCTCCTTCCAGCCAGCCAGCCTCATGTACCTCCTCCTTCCAGCCAGCCTCATGTACCGCCTCCTTCCAGCCAGCCAGCCTCATGTACCGCCTCCTTCCAGCTATCCAGCCTCATGTACCTCCTCCTTCCAGCCAGCCAGCCACATGTACCGCCTCCTTCCAGCCAGCCACCCTCATGTACCGCCTCCTTCCAGCCAGCCAGCCTCATGTACCGCCTCCTTCCAGCCAGCCAGCCTCATGTGCCTCCTCCTTCCATCCAGCCAGCCTCATGTACCGCCTCCTTCCATCCAGCCAGCCTCATGTACCGCCTCCTTCCATCCAGCCAGCCTCATGTACCTCCTCCTTCCAGCCAGCCAGCCTCATGTACCGCCTCCTTCCAGCCAGCCAGCCTCATGTACCTCCTCCTTCCAGCCAGCCAGCCTCATGTACCGCCTCCTTCCAGCCAGCCAGCCTCATGTACCGCCTCCTTCCATCCAGCCAGCCTCATGTACCTCCTCCTTCCATCCAGCCAGCCTCATGTACCGCCTCCTTCCAGCCAGCCAGCCTCATGTACCTCCTCCTTCCAGCCAGCCAGCCTCATGTACCGCCTCCTTCCAGCCAGCCAGCCTCATGTACCGCCTCCTTCCAGCCAGCCAGCCTCATGTACCGCCTCCTTCCAGCCAGCCAGCCTCATGTACCGCCTCCTTCTAGCCAGCCAGCCTCATATACCGCCTCCTTCCAGCCAGCCAGCCTCATGTACCTCCTCCTTCCAGCCAGCCAGCCTCATGTACCGCCTCCTTCCAGCCAGCCAGCCTCATGTACCGCCTCCTTCCAGCCAGCCAGCCTCATGTACTGCCTCCTTCCAGCCAGCCTCATGTACCGCCTCCTTCCAGCCAGCCAGCCTCATGTGCCTCCTCCTTCCAGCCAGCCAGCCTCATGTACCGCCTCCTTCCATCCAGCCAGCCTCATGTACCTCCTCCTTCCAGCCAGCCAGCCTCATGTACCGCCTCCTTCCAGCCAGCCAGCCTCATGTGCCGCCTCCTTCCAGCCAGCCAGCCTCATGTACCGCCTCCTTCCATCCAGCCAGCCTCATATACCGCCTCCTTCCAGCCAGCCAGCCTCATGTACCACCTCCTTCCAGCCAGCCAGCCTCATGTACCGCCTCCTTCCAGCCAGCCAGCCTCAGGTACCGCCTCCTTCCAGCCAGCCTCATGTATCTCCTCCTTCCATCCAGCCAGCCTCATATACCTCCTCCTTCCAGCCGGCCAGCCTCATGTACATCCTCCTTCCAGCCAGCCAGCCTCATGTACCTCCTCCTTCCAGCCAGCCAGCCTCATGTACCTCCTCCTTCCAGCCAGCCAGCCTCATGTACCGCCTCCTTCCAGCCAGCCAGCCTCATGTACCGCCTCCTTCCAGCCAGCCAGCCTCATGTGCCGCCTCCTTCCAGCCAGCCAGCCTCATGTACCGCCTCCTTCCATCCAGCCAGCCTCATATACCGCCTCCTTCCAGCCAGCCAGCCTCATGTACCACCTCCTTCCAGCCAGCCAGCCTCATGTACCGCCTCCTTCCAGCCAGCCAGCCTCAGGTACCGCCTCCTTCCAGCCAGCCTCATGTATCTCCTCCTTCCATCCAGCCAGCCTCATATACCTCCTCCTTCCAGCCGGCCAGCCTCATGTACATCCTCCTTCCAGCCAGCCAGCCTCATGTACCTCCTCCTTCCAGCCAGCCAGCCTCATGTACCGCCTCCTTCCAGCCAGCCAGCCTCATGTACCTCCTCCTTCCAGCCAGCCAGCCTCATGTACCGCCTCCTTCCAGCCAGCCAGCCTCATGTACCGCCTCCTTCCAGCCAGCCAGCCTCATGTACCGCCTCCTTCCAGCCAGCCAGCCTCATGTACCGCCTCCTTCTAGCCAGCCAGCCTCATATACCGCCTCCTTCCATCCAGCCAGCCTCATGTACCGCCTCCTTCCAGCCAGCCAGCCTCATGTACCTCCTCCTTCCAGCCAGCCAGCCTCATGTACCGCCTCCTTCCAGCCAGCCAGCCTCATGTACCGCCTCCTTCCAGCCAGCCAGCCTCATGTACTGCCTCCTTCCAGCCAGCCTCATGTACCGCCTCCTTCCAGCCAGCCAGCCTCATGTGCCTCCTCCTTCCAGCCAGCCAGCCTCATGTACCGCCTCCTTCCATCCAGCCAGCCTCATGTACCTCCTCCTTCCAGCCAGCCAGCCTCATGTACCTCCTCCTTCCAGCCGGCCGGCCTCATGTACCTCCTCCTTCCAGCCGGCCAGCCTCATGTACCGCCTCCTTCCAGCCAGCCAGCCTCATGTACCGCCTCCTTCCAGCTATCCAGCCTTATGTACCGCCTCCTTCCAGCCAGCCAGCCTCATGTACCTCCTCCTTCCAGCCACCCAGCCTCATGTACCTCCTCCTTCCATCCAGCCAGCCTCATGTACCTCCTCCTTCCAGCCAGCCTCATATACCTCCTCCTTCCAGCCGGCCAGCCTCATGTACCGCCTCCTTCCAGCTATCCAGCCTCATGTACCGCCTCCTTCCAACCAGCCAGCCTCATGTACCTCCTCCTTCCAGCCAGCCTCATGTACCGCCTCCTTCCAGCCAGCCAGCCTCATGTACCGCCTCCTTCCAGCTATCCAGCCTCATGTACCTCCTCCTTCCAGCCAGCCAGCCTCATGTACCGCCTCCTTCCAGCCAGCCACCCTCATGTACCGCCTCCTTCCAGCCAGCCAGCCTCATGTACCGCCTCCTTCCAGCCAGCCAGCCTCATGTGCCTCCTCCTTCCATCCAGCCAGCCTCATGTACCTCCTCCTTCCATCCA
>NW_027052711.1:790466-806059 GCF_011386835.1 Chrysemys picta bellii
ACAAAACAATTTCCTTTTTTCTGCATGTTTGTTGGTTTGTTTTTCACCAAAATAATTCTGCAAAATTAACATGAATTCGCAAAATGTTTTAGTCAGCCTAAATCTGCATTTTTTACTGGAAAAAGAGGTTCAGACAAAAGGTTTCACGCAGCTCTACTTATTAACCTGAGATTTAGCTGTTACTGGCTGGGGTGAAAGCATGGCTCTCAGGTTGTCTCTTTCAGTACAGCAGAGTTGCAAAGGTGGAGTTTTTCTGGCTGCCTAAGCTAGACTCTCATGAGACGGAAGGCAAAACAAGAAAAAGAGGAAGCGTAATGTGGAGTGCTCCTGTGTGGGAAGGAAAAATGATGTGCTAGAGCATGGGTGATATTAGGAACTTCAGGTTCTCATCATCCCAGGCATTGCCCAGGATTCAGCTGAACCCAATGGAGATTGTCCCAGTTTTGGGGTTAACTGCACCTGTTCCCCCTTCCTGGCCTCCAGCCATCATCCCACTATGAGCAGGATGATTTAGTTGGGGTTGGTCCTGCTTTGAGCAGGGGGTTGGACTAGATGATCTCCTGAGGTCCTTCCAATCCTGATATTCTATGATTCTATAACCCCTGTCCCTCTCCCTCCAGACCACAATTTTAGGGCTGCAGTCCCCCGGCAATTCCCTGTGACTACCCTAGCAGGTCTGACTTTAGGTTAGCACCTGCAGTTCTGCTCTCCCCCAGGGATAATGACAGGGTTACCAGTGACTAGCCAGCTTTCACAGAACACAGTATCTTGATTTAGTACAAGTGTATGTCAAAGAAAACCTATCCTAAAACAATAGACAGCACAGATATTAACCTTAGCCAGTGTCACCCATCATCCACAGGGAGTCCTGGTAGGTCCATACACTGGTCCAGAGTGAGTCTGACCTAAGTCAGATCAGGCTGAATCGTTATACTATTTGGGGCCTTTGTCGTCAGGCCTCCAGGACCAGGTAAAACCAATCAGTGCTACTTCTCCCCAGGACCAAAGCTTCAAAGGTGCTGGGTGTCTGAGTAACTGGCATTGGGACTTGCATTCATTACCCTCCCCACCCCGCAGTGAGTCCAGATTCTGCTGAAAACTCACTCAGCGAGCCAGAAACACACAGCTGCATATACCGATTATTGATACAGCAGTCTGTGAACATCCCCTGTGCCCATAGTGGCTATCACATCTCAGTAGAACAGTCTTTGAAGTTTCCATGCTTGCAAGGTCTCACGTTTGTCACAGTGATCTTGTCTGGTTGCTTCCTCTTGTCTGGTCAGGACGTCTTTCAAGATGTGATGGCTAAATGAGTGGGCTGATTTTCGGAGATGCCAAGCTCCCATAATTACTTCTGAAATCAATGGGGACTGTAGGTTCTCAGCACCTCTGAGAATCAAGCCACTTACTTTGATACCTAAGTAAAGATTTAGGTGCCTAATTTTAGACACTAAGAGTAACATTTTCAAAAGTATCTAAGTGATTTCAGTGTCTAAGTCCCATTGAAAGTCTAGAACAATATTTTTGGAATAAGAAATTACAATATGAATATTAGTACTAGAAGTTCTCATATTAATTATGATATTAAAATGAATATAGAATCCTAGAATATCAGGGTTGGAAGGGACCTCAAGAGGTCATCTAGTCCTACCTCCTGCTCAAAGCAGGACCAATTCCCAGCTAAATCATCCCAGCCAGGGCTTTGTCAAGCCGGGCCTTAAAAACCTCCAAGAAAGGAGACTCCACCACCTCCCTAGGTAACGCATTCCAGTGCTTCACCACCCTCCTAGTGAAATAGTGTTTCCTAATATCCAACCTGGACCTCCCCCACTGCAACTTGAGACCATTGCTCCTTGTTCTGTCATCTGCCACCACTGAGAACAGCCGAACTCCATCCTCTTTGGAACCCCCCTTCAGGTAGTTGAAGGCTGCTATCAAATCCCCCCTCATTCTTCTCTTCTGCAGACTAAACAATCCCAGTTCCCTCAGCCTTTCCTCATAAGTCATGTGCTCCAGATCCCTAATCATTTTTGTTGCCCTCCGTTGGACTCTTTCCAATTTTTCCACATCCTTCTTGTAGTGTGGGGCCCAAAACTGGACACAGTATTCCAGATGAGGCCTCACCAATGTCGAATAAAGGGGAACGATCACGTTCCTCGATCTGCTGGCAATGCCCCTACTTATACATCCCAAAATGCCATTAGCCTTCTTGGCAACAAGAGCACACTGTTGACTCATATCCAGCTTCTTGTCCACTGTGACCCCTAGGTCCTTTTCTGCAGAACTGCTACCTAGCCATTTGGTCCCTAGTCTGTAGCAGTGCGTGGGATTCTTCCGTCCTAAGTGCAGGACTCTGCTCTTGTCCTTGTTGAACCTCATCAGGTTTTTTTTGGCCCAATCCTCTAATTTGTCTAGGTCCCGCTGTATCCGATCCCTACCCTCTAATGTATCTACCACGCCTCCTAGTTTAGTGTCATCTGCAAACTTGCTGAGAGTGCAGTCCACACCATCCTCCAGATCATTAATAAAGATATTAAACAAAACCGGCCCCAGGACCGACCCTTGGGGCACTCCGCTTGAAACCGGCTGCCAGCTAGACATGGAGTCATTGATCACTTCCCGTTGAGCCCGACGATCTAGCCAGCTTTCTATCCACCTTACAGTCCATTCATCCAGCCCATACTTCTTTAACTTGGCGGCAAGAATATTGTGGGAGTCCGTATCAAAAGCTTTGCTAAAGTCAAGGAATAACACATCCACTGCTTTCCCCTCATCCACAGAGCCAGTTATCTCATCATAGAAGGCAATTAGGTTAGTCAGGCACGACTTCCCCTTCGTGAATCCCTGCTGACTGTTCCTGATCACTTTCCTCTCCTCTAAATGTTTCATAATTGATTCCTTGAGGACCTGCTCCATGATTTTTCCAGGGACGGAGGTGAGGCTGACTGGCCTGTAGTTCCCCGGATCCTCCTCCTTCCCTTTTTTAAAGATGGGCACTACATTAGCCTTTTTCCAGTCATCCGGGACCTCCCCCGATCGCCATGAGTTTTCAAAAATAATGGCTAATGGCTCTGCAATCTCACCCGCCTACTCCTTTAGCACCCTCGGATGCAGCGCATCCGGCCCCATGGACTTGTGCACGTCCAGTTTTTCTAAATAGTCCTGAACCACTTCTTTCTCCACAGAGGGCTGGTCACCTTCTCCCCATATTGTGCTGCCCAGTGCAGCAGTCTGGGAGCTGACCTAGTTCGTGAAGACAGAGGCAAAAAAATCATTGAGTACATTAGCTTTTTCCACATCCTCGGTCACTAGGTTGCCTCCCTCATTCAGTAAGGGGCCCACACTTTCCTTGACTTTCTTCTTGTTGCTAACATACCTGAAGAAACCCTTCTTGTTACTCTTAACATCTCTTGCTAACTGCAACTCCAAGAGTGATTTGGCCTTCCTGATTTCACTCCTGCATGCCTGAGCAATATTTTTATACTCCTCCCTGGTCACTTGTCCAATCTTCCACTTCTTGTAAGCTTCTTTTTTGCGTTTAAGATCAGCAAGGATTTCACTGTTTAGCCAAGCTGGTCGTCTGCCATATTTACTATTCTTTCTACACATCGGGATGGTTTGTTCCTGCGACCGCAATAAGGATTCTTTAAAATACAGCCAGCTCTCCTGGACCCCTTTGCCCTTCATGTTATTCTCCCAGGGGATCCTGCCCATCTGTTCCCTGAGGGAGTCAAAGTCTGCTTTTCTGAAGTCCAGGGTCCGTATTGTGCTGATCTCCTTTCTTCCTTGTGTCAGGATCCTGAACTCGACCATCTCATGGTCACTGCCTCCCAGGTTCCCATCCACTTTTGCTTCCCCTACTAATTCTTCCCTGTTTGTGAGCAGCAGGTCAAGAAAAGCTCTGCCCCTAGTTGGTTCCTCCAGCACTTGCACCAGGAAATTGTCCCCTACACTTTCCAAAAATTTCCTGGATTGTCTGTGCACCGCTGTATTGCTCTCCCAGCAGATATCAGGGTGATTAAAGTCTCCCATGAGAACCAGGGCCTGTGATCTAGCAACTTCTGCTAGTTGCCAGAAGAAAGCCTCGTCCACCTCATCCCCCTGGTCTGGTGGTCTATAGCAGACTCCAACCATGACATCACCCTTGTTACTCACACTTCTCAACTTTATCCAGAGACTCTCAGGTTTTTCTGCAGTTTCATACAGGAGCTCTGAGCAGTCATACTCCTCTCTTACATACAACGCAACTCCCCCACCTTTTCTGCCCTGCCTGTCCTTCCTGAACAGTTTATATCCATCCATGACAGTACTCCAGTCATGTGAGTTATCCCACCAAGTCTCTGTTATTCCAATCGCATCATAGTTCCCTGACTGTGCCAGGACTTCCAGTTCTCCCTGCTTGTTTCCCAGGCTTCTTGCATTTGTGTATAGGCACTTAAGATAACTCATCGATCGTCCCTCTTTCTCAGCATGAGACAGGAGTCCTCCCCTCTTGCGCTCTCCTACTCGTGCTTCCTCCCAGGATCCCATTTCCCCACTTACCTCAGGGCTTTGGTCTCCTTCCCCCGGTGAACCTAGTTTAAAGCCCTCCTCACTAGGTTAGCCAGCCTGCTGGCGAAGATGCTCTTCCCTCTCGTCGTTAGGTGGAGCCCGTCTCTGCCTAGCACTCCTCGTTCTTGGAACACCATCCCATGGTCAAAGAATCCAAAGCCTTCTCTCCAACACCACCTGCGTAGCCATTCGTTGAGTTCCATGATTCGACGGTCTCTACCCAGGCCTTTTCCTTGCACAGGGAGGATGGACGAGAACGCCACTTGCGCCTCAAACTCCTTTATCCTTCTTCCCAGAGCCACGTAGTCTGCAGTGATCCGCTCAAGGTCATTCTTGGCAGTATCATTGGTGCCCACGTGGAGAAGCAGGAAGGGGTAGCGATCCGAAGGTTTGATGAGTCTCGGCAGTCTCTCCGTCACATCGTGTATCCTAGCTCCTGGCAAGCAGCAGACCTCTCGGTTTTCCCGGTCGGGGCGGCAGATAGATGACTCAGTCCCCCTGAGGAGGGAGTCCCCGACCACCACCACCCTCCTCCTCCTCTTGGGAGTGGTGGTCGTGGAACCCCCATCCCTAGGACAGTGCATCTTTTGCCTTCCAATCGGTGGAGTCTCCTTCTGCTCCCTTCCCTCAGATGGGTCATCTAGTCCACTCTCCGCATTAGTACCTGTAGAGAGAACATGGAAACGATTGCTCACCTGTATCTCCATTGCTGGTGCATGGACGCTCCTCTTTCTTCTTCTGGAGGTCACATGCTGCCAAACCTCTTCACAATCCTTCTGTCCCTGCTGCGCCTGTTCTGAATCTTCAGAACATTGTGGCCGTAGAAGCATCTCCTGACGTCTGTCCAGGAAATCTTCATTTTCCCTTATGCAACGCAGAGTCGATACTCGTTTCTCCAGGCCTCGAACCTTCTCTTCCAATATGGAGACCAGCTTGCCCTTCGTACAGACAAAGTCGCTTCTGTCCTGTGGAAGAAAGACAAACATGGCACAACCTGTGCAGGTGACAACAGCTGATCGCTCACCTTCCATATCACCGTCCTCTTAAGAGCTTCCTCAACTGTTGCAGGAACTACTCAGAGAAACCCATAGATGAAAGCCTCAGTGGGCTCTGCCCAGGTAAACTCCCGCTTTTAGCCTCTGCTGTTCGCCGCTCAGCTGGTTCGCTGCTGACTGGCCTTATATACCAGTCAGGCCCCCTCAAGGCCCACCTGGAACAAAGCACTCCCAATTCACACTTTTCAAACAACCAAGCAAGCAATCAAGCACACGGTCAAACTGACCAACTGTCCCAGCAGCAGACACTCAGATACTCACCAACACAGCCCCCCTAATGCAGCACTTAGCGTACCTCCTCTCGGACAGCTCCCAGGCAAACTTCCTCTGTTAGCCTCTGCTGTTCGCCGCTCAGCTGGTTTGCTGCTGACTGCCCTTATATACCAGTTAGGCCCCATTATATAATAAATATATAATATATATAATAAAAAAATAATAAAATATTGTGCTTAGCTGTCGGTTAATTTTAGATAGCAATTGGATTTTTAAATTAAATTGGTAGAAGAAGAACCATCCTTTGAATTTGCACTGGCCTTTCTGTCTCTGTCATATATTCCTAGAGCAGCTTCTCTCGATGGAGTGACACTTCTGGGCCTAGCCAGTGAGCACAGTCATGGGATCAAATAGCTCTTAAGTCTTGGCATGACCAGCAATGGTCCTAAAACTTTAGGATGCAGAAAGTCACCTTCCTGGAGCTGTGAGCCAAACATTGTCTTGACCTGCAGTGCTAGAACACCAATTAGCATGGAGACATGCGTGGCAATTGCAGTGTGGAGCTTATCTCTTCAGATTGCTGCCACTTGGTGGTGAACCAGTTTGGTGTGGGGAAATCCACAGTGAGGGAAGTTGATGGAGGTGTGCAAAGCTCTTCCCTCCATATATGCTGTTGCATAAGGTGATCAGGCTAGGTAATATTCAAACCAAGTAGCTCAGGTTTTCCAGCTGCGGTGAGGCTAGCGTTGTGATCACTTTGCCCATTCTTTGCCTATCTCATCAAGCATTTGTCCATGAACAAGATGGGGTAATTCTCCATGGTTTTGCAGGCCTCATTGGATCACTGGAGCAAATTCACGGACATTAATGTTGGATGGCTGGGAAAAGCACTGTGTTTTCATAATTATCGTGTGGTAATTGAATTGTGTGGTTTCTATACTTGTGATAAAATATATCAGTCTGTGAGCTATTCATAGATGTTAAGGTCCCAACAGAACATTACATCATCCATTCTGACCTCCCTTCTATCAATCCCATACCATTAAATTTCACCAAGTTAGCTCTGTATGGAACCCAATAATTTGTGTTTGACTAAAGCGTCTTTCAGAAAGGAATCTAGGCTTGATTTGACGACATCAAGAGATTGAAAAACCACCACTTCCTTTAGTAGTTTGTTCCAATGGTTAATCACCCTCACTGTTAAAAACGTGAGCTATTATTTCTAATCTGAATTGTTCTGGCTTTTACTTCTAGTCATTGGTCGTTGTTAGGACTTTCTCTGCTAGATTAAAGAGCTCTTTAATACGCAGTATTTTCTCCCCACAAATGTTCTTGTGCAGTGTATTCACACTGTATTCACATCACCTCTCAATCTTCTTTTCGATAAGCGCAACAGATTCAGCTCTTTAAATGTGTCCTTTTCAGTCATTTTCTCCTGCCCTTGAATTATAGTTCCAGCTCTTTTCTGTGCCCTCTCCAATTTTTCATAATCCTTTTTAAAATGTGGACCCCAGAATTGGATGCAGTATTTCAATATCAGTCTCTCCAATGCTGGATACAGAGGTAAAAATCACTACCCCCCTGTTTTACACCCCAGGGTCACATTAGCTCTTTTTGAAACAGCATTACAGTGGGAGATCATGTTAAGTTATTTGGCCACTGTCACCAGCTGAATCCTTTTCAGAGTCACTGCAGTACCTGTTTGCTTGCCCTTTGAACAATCATATAACTATAGCTGATTAATAAATCCTTCCATTCTTATAACAACCAAAGCAAATACTTGTGTTTTTATTGCTAGAAAAAAACGTCTTCAACATTGAGTAAAGTTTTCAAAAGTGCCTAAGAGTCAGATTTTCAAATATATTTAGGTGCCTAAACATGCAGCTCGGTGCATAGCAAGATTTTCAAAAGAACCTGGGCACCTAATTCCCATTATCAGAGCTGTATATGAGAAGATGAGAATCAGGTCCAAGAGTCTTCAAACTTGAAACTGTTCACTGCCAGCCTATCAGACCTGAAGAACTGAGTCTGTTAGCACTAATGCTGCCTTTTTAACAACACTGTGTGTTTATTATTCTTTAAGGGGATTTTGATCTCCGCCCTGTAGTCAGCACTTGGTATGGATTTACATTAGTATAACTCTCCAGTATTCTTCTGCTCTCATTCCAGGAATAGGTGAAAGCAGCACAAGGGAGGATATTTCAGTTCAGTTAAATGCATTAAATTAAAAAAGAAAACAACTTATGGACAGTTTAATATCAAGATCTACTGCTATGCGATGAGACAGCTTCAGAAAGTGAAGCTGGATACAGAAGTTAAAACTGTCAACTGAAAACAGACTCTCCTTAAGTAATGGACTATTAGAGAACTGAGAGCCCCTCAGAGTCTCTGAAACTGCTCAAAACAGTTTTTCAGGGTTCAGCAGGTAACTGAAACCTGAACCTTAACTATAGCATGGATATCACACTTGTATACTTAAATACTTAATATATTTTAGAGAAGACTTACAAAAATACCGAAAACCCTAATATTTAATACTAATTGGGCCAGAAAGCAAGTGCAAATGGCTCTGTAGGCCAGGGACTAGGATGCTCACCAGGGAGGGCTGCACATCTGGGTCTCAGTCTCTGTGCATATGGCTATTTAATTATTTATACAAGGATAGCTTCGACAGGAGAGATTGCAAAGCACCCCCTTAGAAGAGCCAGCAGCCCTGCAGTTAGGTCACTTGCCTAGGAAAGGGGAGAGGAGGGATTCAAAGCTGGGCTGCCTGCAGTTCTTCTGAGTGACTTATTAACTGGGCTATCAGTGATCAGAGGGGCACCGCCTCCTCCTCAGTGATTAGAATGATTGGAAAAAGGCAACTATAGTGCCCATCTTTAAAAAAGGGAAGAAGGAGAACCCGGGGAACTACAGGTGGTCAGTCTCACCTCACTACCTGGAAAAATCATGGAGTAGGTCCTGAAGGAATCACTTTTGAAGCACTTGGAGGAGAGGAAGGTTATCAGGAACAGTCAACATAGATTCACCAAAGGCAAGTCAACCTGATTGCCTTCTATGATAAGATAAATGGCTCTGTGGATATGGGGAAATCAGTGGACGTGATATAGCTTGACTTTAGCAAAGCTTTTGATACAGTCTCCCACAGTAGTCTTGCCAGCAAGTTAAAAAAGTATGGATTGGATATATGGACAATAAGGTGGATAGAAAGCTGGCTGGATTGTCGGGCTTAACAGGTAGTGTCTATTTGGCAGCCGGTAGCAAATGTGGAGTGCCCCAGCGGTTGGTCCTGGGGCAGGTTTTGTTTAGTATCTTCATTAATGATATGGATGATGGTCTGGATTGCACACTCAGCAAGTTCATGGATGACACTAAGCTGGGGGGATAGGTAGATACTCTGGAGGGTAGGGATAGGATACAGAAGGACCTAGAGATATTGGAGGATTGGACCAAAAGAAATCTGATGAGGTTCAACAATGACAAGTGCAGAGTCCTGCACTTAGGACGGAAGAATACCAAGCACTGCTACAGACTAGGGACCGAATGGCTAGACAGCAGTTCAGCAGAAAAGGACCTAGGGGTTACAGTGGACGAGAAACTGGATTTGAGTCCACAATGTGCCCTTGTTGCCAAGAAGGCTAACAGCATTTTGGGCTGTATAACTAGGAGCATTGCCAGCAGATTGAGGGATGCGATCATTCCCCTCTATTCGGCATTGATGAGGCCTCATCTGGAATACTGTGTCCAGTTTTCAGCCCCACACCACAAGAAGGATGTGGACAAATTGGAAAGAGTCCTGGAGAGGGCAACAAAAAGAATCAGAGAGCTGGGGCACATGACTTACGAGGAGAGGCTAAGGGACCTGGGCTTGTTTAATCTGCAGAAGAGAAGAGTGAGGGGGATTTGATAGCAGCCTTCAACTATCTGAAGGGGGGGTTCCAAAGAGGATGGAACTAGGCTATTTTCAGGGGTGGTAGATGACAGAACAAGGAGCAATGGTCTCAAGTTGCAGTGGAGGAGGTTTAGGTTGGATATTAGGAAACACTGTTTCACTAGGAAGGTGGTGAAGCACTGGAATGGATTACCAAGGGAGGTGGTGGAATCTGCTTCCTTAGAGGTTTTTAAGTTCCGCCTTGACAAAGCCCTGGCTGGGATGATTTAGTTAGTGTTGGTCCTGCTTTGAGCAGGGAGTTGGACTAGATGACCTCCTGAGGTTTCTTCCAACCCTAATCTTCTATGATAACCATGCTCAGAAACTTATCAAATTCCATTTTCCAACTCATTCTGTTGCTTACCCCACAACTCCTGCGGGGACGCTGCTCCAGAATCTCCCTCCTCTGATCATAGAATCCTAGAATATCAGGGTTGGAAGGGACCTCAGAAGGTCATCTAGTCCAACCCCTTGCTCAAAGCAGGACCAATTCCCAACTAAATCATCCCAGCCAGGGCTTTGTCAAGCCTAACCTTAAAAACCTCTAATGAAGGAGATTCCACCACCTCCCTAGGTAACCCATTCCAGTGCTTCACCACCCTCCTAGTGAAATAGTGTTTCCTAATATCCAACCTAAACCTCCCCAACTGCAACTTGAGACCATTGCTCCTTGTTCTGTCATCTGCCACCACTGAGAACAGCCGAGCTCCATCCTCTTTGGAACCCCCCTTCAGGTAGTTGAAGGCTGCTATCAAATCCCCCCTCATTCTTCTCTTCTGCAGACTAAGCAATCCCAGTTCCCTCAGCCTTTCCTCATAAGTCATGTGCTCCAGACCCCTAATCATTTTTGTTGCCCTCCGCTGGACTCTTTCCAATTTTTCCACATCCTTCTTGTAGTGTGGGGCCCAAAACTGGACACAGTACTCGAGATGAGGCCTCACCAATGTCGAATAGAGGGGAACGATCACGTTCCTTGATCTGCTGGCAATGCCCCTACTTATACAGCCCAAAATGCCGTTAGCCTTCTTGGCAACAAGGGCACACTGTTGACTCATATCCAGCTTTTCGTCCACTGTAACCCTTAGGTCCTTTTCTGCAGAACTGCTGCCTAGCCACTCAGTTCCTAGTCTGTAGCAGTGCATGGGATTCTTCCGTCCTAAGTGCAGGACTCTGCACTTGTCCTTGTTGAACCTCATCAGGTTTCTTTTGGCCCAATCCTCTAATTTGTCTAGGTCCCTCTGTATCCTATCCCTACCCTCCAGCTTATCTACCACTCCTCCCAGTTTAGTGTCATCTGCAAACTTGCTGAGAGTGCAGTCCATGCCATCCTCCAGACCATTAATGAAGATATTGAACAAAACCTGCCCCAGGACCGACATGGAGCCGTTGATCACTACCTGTTGAGCCCGACGATCTAGCCAGCTTTCTAGATGGGCACAAAGCTTCAGTTTCCAGCCTGAATTTCATTCAGGGCCAGTTATACTCCATTTATTCTTTTGACAAATTTGTTCATTAACTCCAGTTCCTCCTCTCCCTCTCTGGTGTTCTCTTCCCCAGTACATTTACACAGAGCTAGCACATCCCCTCTCAGCCCTTCCTTTGCTAGGTAAATCAAGCTCAGTTCTTTTAGTCTCCTCTCCTAAAGGTACGTCTTCACTACCCGCCGTATTGGTGGGTAGCAATTGATTTATCCGGGATCGATATATCGCGTCTCGTTAAGACGCGATATATCGATCCCCAAACGCGCTCACCGTCGACTCCGGAACTCCACCAGAGCGAGCGGCTATAGCGCAGTCGACGGGGGAGCCGCGGCCGTCGATCCCGCGCTGTCTGGACTCCAGGTAATTTGATCCAAGATACTTCGATCCAAGATATTCGCGTAGCTGAAGTTGCGTATCTTGGATCGATCCCCCCCACAATGTAGACCAGCCCTTAGACAGTCACTCCATGTCTCTGATCATCCTGGGAGCCCATCTCTGCACCTTTCCAGTTTGAATTAATTCCCCTCTGGCTGAGGTTGTGGAACAGCCCACAAACCCCAGGGCAGTAGAGCAGCCCCTCTGACAAAGTATGCAGTTCCTGGGTGTTGAGCCTTGAAGTTGAGGAAAAGCTATAATTTTTGCAGAAGTAGAGAAGGAGCCAGGGGAGGGATTTGAGTAGGGAGGGGATGACATGGTTGGAGCACAATTGAGGCAGCTGATTTTGTTGTCACAATGTTTGATCAGGCTCTTCATTGTTCTGGTGGGAGAGGCGATCTTGAGAAGCAACAAAAGAAGATGGTGCAAGGGGTGAGACTCAAGCAGAGTGCCCCTGGCCACAGGGGAAACAACCCATGTAACCTCCTTGCCTACCACATGGGCATGAGGAAGATGAAAGCAGGAAAACTTTCCAAGCCCCTGCAGCCAGAAGGATTCTCCAGCAGTAGCCTTTGCTTCTCCCTTGAACACACCCCTTTGGTCCCAGAAATTACCTTTGTCTTCATTTCAGATCACACAGAGGAAGAAAAAAAGGCAAATTATGAGCTTTCATTCTGCCATGTTCATGGCGATAGTCCAACTGTTGAACACAATGTGCTGGGCTTGTGAAAGAGATGGACAGATTTACAATCAGTGGTTTAAAACACACCTGTCTTCAATATGCCGTGTGATCCGGTGGGATCCAGGGGAGGCAGGGAGAAGTCATTGGCTGTGGGGATGACGATAGAACTTGGAGGCAGAGAGGTGTGATGGGCTGGGGGAGTTGGGAGAGGGAAGCATAAGAAAGGGAGTCACAGTAGGAGTCTTTGTTGGGTGGGAGGGTCATGGGCGAGGGAAGCCCCGTCCCTTAGTGGGAGGTGTTTCAGGGGACTATGGAAGAAGGAAGAGGGAAAATGGAACTTAAAAATTTCAGCAAGAATTTCCTCTAAAAGAGAAAAAAAATTACTAATGTCTGTTAGCTGTTATGAAGTTGTAGTATAGTGGTCCGTTCCCTGCCCTCTCACTCTGTACGATTTTCAAATTTTTGCAAAGTCAAACACTAGTAATTGTCATATGTTTCTTTGTTTGTTGGTTTTCTGGTTTTGGAATGCACTTTTCTGCCATTGTTTCATTTTTCCCTTGAAATATTTTTTGTATGAAAATGCATATTTGGGTCAACCAAAACATTTCATGACTTCATGTTGTTTTTTATCATTGTTTCAGTGGAGAACAAAAAAAAGCCTTTTTGGGGGGAATATTAAAACATTCATTTTGAGATTTGCAAATTGAAAGATCAGTTTTGGCGCTAGATTCGCAGGGGAATTACACACCATACACCAAATAGGGATAATGGTGACTCCTTATACCAACAGACCAGTGATTTTTTTTCAATCAACAATCTGTAAGTGAGGAGGCAATTGATCGACTGCCCCAGTTTGATATCACCATATCTCTTACTGACTGAAACTGCGAAAGCAATTGACCTGCTGTCAAAAGGTAAAGAACCTGGAGCAGAAGTGATACCAGCAGAAGTCTACAAGGTCAGAGGCTTGCACATGGCTCTGAAACTGACTGAATTTTTCCAGTCAATGTGGGCTCTAAAACTATACCCCAGGAACAAAAGGCTGCATCTATTGTCCACTTGTACAAGTGGAAAGATAACAGACAGACCTGCAACAACTGTTAGGGCATCTCCTTATCAAGATCCAGCAAAATTCTTGCCAGAATTGCCTTGAACAAGGGCTCCTGCCTGCGTGTCAGTGTGGCTTCAGAAAAAGGTGCGGAACCACAGATATGGTGTCTGCTGCGTCTCAACTTCAGGAGAAATGTCAGGAACAGAACTCCAACCTGTATATGACTTTCTGTAGAGGGGCGGACTCACCCCTGCGGCGCCTCCTGCTGGTCTCTTCTGGGAATTAGCTCGATTTCCAGCCCAGAGCACCCTCTGCAGGCCGGTGATCTGCCTGTCCTTTGGCCCCCGTGTCCTTCCCGGACACTGGTGCCCTTTTATCTGGGGTGCTGCCCCCTGGCAGTACACCCCTCAGTACTAGGGTCTCCCCTCCCCGGGGAATGCCCACCCACTAGCCTTACCTTGCCTCCGAATAAGGCCACTGCCAGTCACCAACTAGCCCCCGCTCCCTGGGGCAGACTGCAGTATAGGCCACTCATCTCAGGCAAGGTTAGGTTTGGACCTGCTGCCTGGGCCTACCCCTGGGCTGCCCTCTGCAACCCCCAGTACTCCTTGGCCTCCTACTAGGCCGCAGCCTGGGGCTTTCCAGGCTGGAGCTCCCCAGCTCCTCAGCCTGTCCCCAGCCCTGCTCCACTCAGGTACTCTGTCTCTAGCTCACTGCAGCCAGGCCCTTCTCCCTCTGAAGGCAGAGAGAGATTGCTTGGCCTCTGGCTCATAGCCTTTTTATATAGGGCCAGATGAGGCCTGATTGGGGTGTGGCCCAGCTGCACCTGCTTCCCAATCAGCCCAGCTTAGCACCTCCCAGCCACAACCCTTCCCCTTGGGCTGTTTTAAGCCCTTCAGGGCAGGAGCGAGGTAACCACCCCGCTACACTTTCATTGACCTGACAAAGCATTGGATGCAGTCAGTCGGGAGGGCCTTTGGAAAATCATGGCAAAATTCAGTTTCCCAGAGAAATTCATTGCAGTGGTTCATCAATTTCATGATGGCTCGTGCTGTGGAAGATGGTGAGTCATCTGAACCATTCCCAGTCACCAAGGGAGTCAAGCAGGGCTGTGTGCTGGCACCAGCGCTCTTCAGTATGATGTTTTCTGGCATATTACAGATGCGTTTGGTGACTGTGACGTCTGGATTGGCATCAGATACCGGACTGATGGGAAACTCTTCAATCTGAGGAAACTACAGGCAAAGCCAAAGGTACAGGAAGTGGCTGTTCATGATCTGTTTGCTGATGACTGTTCCCTTAATGCCAGATTTGAGTCTGACGTGTAGCAAAGTGTGGACTAGTTCTCTTCAGCCTGTGACACTTTTGGTCTCACAATCAACATCAAGAAGAGAAAAGTGATGTCCAGCCTGCTGCACCAGGAAAGCCTGATATAGGGCCTGCTATTACAGTGAATGGCCAAGCCCTCCGGGCAGTGGACAAGTTCAGCTATCTGGGCAGTGCACTGTTGTGTGAAGTTCACATGGATAATTAAACCAACACCAGAATTGACAAAGCAAGTGTAGCCTTTGGGAGCACAGAGACATTAGCCAACAAACAAAACTGAACATCTACAAAGTCATCATGTTGCCAACTCTGAGGTATCCATGCAAAACCTGGACAGTGTACCTGAATTACTTTCACATGGGCTGTCTGAGGAAACTGATGAGGATAAGATGGTAAGACAACGTTCCAGATATTGAGGTTCTCAGATGGGTAGGCACTCCAAGCATGAAATCACAGGGGAGATGGGCAGGCCATGTCACCAGACTGTCAGATGAGTCATTGTCAGAGAAGATCTTTTATGGTGAGTTAAAGGAGAGAAAGTGCTCTCAGGGAGGCCAGAATAAAAGTTTCAAAGATTCCCTCAAATTATCCTTGAGGTGTTTCAACATTGACCCAGAGTTTTGGGAAGATCTCGCTCATGCTCGTTCTACCTGGTGAAGTCTCATGCATTCTGGAGCTACCGTCTATGAGCAGAGGAGAACTGCTGAGGCGGAGCAGAAGTGCCAGCAAGGTAACTCTCGTAAGAGCAGCATGTCCATTGTTAATCTAGTTACTCACAGTGGCATTTCTTGTTCAGTTTGCCATAGACAGTTCAAAGCTCTAATTGACCTGATCAGCCACTCACGTGTTACCAGAAACCAAACCAACCAGTGATGTCATGGTCATCTCCAAACTCGAAGGACAAACAACAGGAAGCCACCCCGGGGCA